>NC_068358.1:131586817-131886817 GCF_020536995.1 Dreissena polymorpha
AACTAACACACTGTTATTCTCTCTTTTATATCCTTTTATTTCAGACTTACTAACACTCTTGTCGGTCGACGCGCGACAGGTCTATGTCCTCAAAAGGGGTTCGACCTTAATGGAAGATAGATAGCTCCTTGTTTATATTTACTGCAATGTAGCCTCGAAATATGGTGACTTTACTTGGGTTTAGTCTTCTTAATTGGAAAAACCTCCTCGGTTTCCTATTATAAACTAAAAATAGCATTTGAAGGATACCGACCTAAAATTGCCAGCCATTTTGTAATAATTCACCTGGCGTCAACAAGATACTTCTAGGTAAAGCTGGTTTGAGGGATACTAATTCCGGCAACCCAAGTATATGAGCGCACTGCTATATTTGAGCTCACTTTTATATAAAACCCAGAACATCGAATTCCAGAACGCAAAATACAGACGTTGGCGCCTTCACGTGTTTTGAATTAAGACTTTTATTATTAAGTTACAATTGTTATATTCAACACTTGTTTAAAAGTTAAATTGCATATTCTTATATGTAGGATACATTATCGTATTGTGCCAGGTAACATATGTTGTTTACAGTTTTGAATTTTCTAAACATGACAAAACAGTATTTCCTGTATCATGGACGAACCATCTTTCAAACCTTTTAGAGTAACCCTGGGTTATATTGGACACACTATACAACAGAATGTCGAATATTTACATACAAAACGACCTCGCATTCAACCGTTTGAGCTTTGTTTAATTCTATATTTACGTTTTCATAGTATTAACTATTATGTAACCAATAATCCGATTGGGTGATGGAATAAATCGGTAATTTTGATTGGAAGATGCAAGTTTGTTTGGAGAGACATCCCCTCTTTACCTTGGCGAAAATCCGAGAGTCAGGAACATTTAAAACGGTCATTTTACAAGTAACGGTACGCTGTTAAATGTGTGAATATCATTGTGAGTAAACAAAATATTTGAACTGATATATTTATCTTCTGAAAAACACAATAAAACTACAGTCGATTGGTGTATAGCGGATTTTAGTGAGTAACAGATAGGTTAAACTTTTTTGTAAAATACTTTTATTCATGTTAAGATTTATAGTTTTCTATGAATTGAATACAAAAAGCCTATCATTGTTAAGTCGATTCAAGGTTTTTTGTTGACATGTGTCAATGTTTACAACTGTTGTTTTTTTTAAAAGCAAAACAAGGTCACGTTATGTACGCACCGTTTTTGTGACAACAGGAAAAGTACAGACAAATGGTTTCTTGATTTTTGCAGATTTTGTTTGGTAAACATAATGTTCATTGATGCGTACCATATAAAATAAGCATGAAAGCTGCAACTCCGTATTAAGTGAATAACGGACATGTGGTGACCCATATTCAGGAATGTGGGAATTGTCTCAAAATAATTATAGACTCAATTGAAGTTGCCCAATAAACATGTGGTTAGCGTGTGGCTATGATATTAATTAGTGTAAACATCATTTTTAATAAAAAATAATCAATCCAAACTAAAAATCGATTTCTCTGAAAACAATTTTTTACACTATCAAATCTATATATATAACAACAGTGTTCTGCCGTGGATCCGCCCTTGCGTCATTGGCGCACAAAAAAAGAGATTTGTCCCCACCAGTTTTACGTATATGGGTCCGCGGGCGCACAGAAATTAGGAATACAAATTAATCGATTAAATTTGAAAGTTGTTTAAGAAGTAGAGTAAATGCGTAATTAGAACGAATTATTTCATTGGACGTGACGTCATTTAGCTGCCAATCCTTAATTTACTTTAATAACACTTTATTTCATTGCAGTCTTCGAAATTAGCTTTGAAAAGTTACATGCCAGTCGGGCCAGTTACTTAAGAATTTTTACATGCCCAACATATTTTTTACATGCCCAAACTTTTTTAACCAAAATTATAACAAATCACAACATTTTAACACTTACATGCTACACATAGTAAAGCAGAACATTTGTTTCAATAGTAGTGAATACAACTACATCTAATCAGTCACTAGAATTAAGACGGTCGATTGTTACACCAGTGCTCTTGAAAAGAGCGTTCTCTGGTGTCCTCGTACCATTTCTTGGCTTCCTTTTTCTCTAAATGATTGTCAATTTTCTATTTTGGAAGAGCTTTATCAGGCTTAGCCCCATCAACATACCTAAGATACTGCATAGCCTCTATGTCGACAATGACATTTGTTTACATTGACAAAAACGGAAGCGTATTACTTGATTGAAATGATCGATTTAAAAAGCATCTTCTCGATTAATGTCTAGAGAAACCGCCGATAAGAACCGAATGTGACCGAACTGCATCGGTCAAAAACAATAACGATGACGTGTGCAAGCAGGTGTGTGTTGTTAAACCAATCGAATTTCATTGTTTTACAACTTACGGCAAGGTGTTTGTTCGCAAAATTGAAAAATAGATCTGCAAATATCAAGAACCGCTTACGATTTTTTTAATAAACTGTCAATTGGCTTCAATAATTTACATGCCCGGCGGGCCACAAACGTGAATTTTTGTATGTGCCTGGCAGTAATTTTACTCGCCACGGGCGATCGGGCGTGTGCTAATTTCGAAGACTGTCATTGGTAAGTTGAGACTATAAAAACCAATCAGTTATCAAGGAAATTTCCACACCTATCAAAATGGCGGAAAGTGACCTGCCTAAGAAAACAAAATCCATTTTGATTTTTTTTCTTCCGGAGAGGAAAGTAAGAAAATATATTTATAGTAATAACACCCCAACAGAGTCTTCCCAAGTACCAACATCGTTAAGCAATGACGAAAAAAGTCTGCCCCTAAACGTACATTCCAAGCAAATTGGCTTTGAGAATTTTCTTGGTTACTGTTTGACACAACACATGACATGCAGTTTGTGTATAAAGCCCAAACAAGAAAAAGCCTTTACTATCTGTAATTCTAATATGAAAAGGCTTTAGATCACTGGAGAAGTGTAAAGCAAATGTGAATCTTTGCCTCTAATTCCATTGAAGCAGATGTAGACAGACGTAGATGTTGACATTAAATACATGTAACTGTGCAAAGCTTTGTTAATATATTGACAATTCGCCTACTGAATGTAATAAGTCATGTAACTGACATTTTTATACATTTTTACTTTTTTCCATTTTTGTGTTCATTAAGGTGAAATACATCATCTGTTAAAATATTAAGTCAACCTTTTTGGTAAAAATAATGTTTTTATCAAATTTTTGAAATTTACATAACAAACACATGTCATTTTCTGAATGTAAAAAGTAGTGTAACTGACATTTTGTTAAATTTTCAGGAGAAGCAAAAAAATGTTTTATTAAAATAATAAACCTTTTTCCATATTCAAATTTTCTGATTAGTATTATAATAACACTTGAAAAACAAAACAAAACTCCAAATTGATATGTCTTTTTTAAAACAAAAACAAATTAAGAAAGGAGCAGTTACCATAATTTCAATACTGAAATATTTTTAGCGCAAAAAATAACGTAAGTGCTCTTACTGTATTTTGGATAATGTCTGAAAATATGCATTCCTGAACAATTCACAAAATGTCAGTTACCCTAGTTATTACATTAAGTAGACGAATTGTTTGACAGTTTTAAAAATTTAAAAAAATGTTCAAGTTTGAATTAGAATGTTACATCCTGTGGACTGGCTGTAGGAATAAATCTAGCCAGTTTAAGAGTGCAAGTAAAAGGTAATTAGTTTCTAAAAAATTAATTCTGCTACAAATGTATTTCTCTGTCCCTTTGTCCCTACTTTTTTAACCCTAAAGGGTCCCTGTCCCCAACAGTACAGATTCATGGCAGAACACTGTAACAAGGTATTCAACTCAAAATGACCCGAATATAGGGTGCATCGCTTTGAACGGACATTACTTCATCAATTGTGCAGCGATTTCCATGAACTTGGTCTTATTAAACGCAGAAATGAATTTCCTTTCTGGAAATGTACATATATTGCAATTATTTTTTACAAATGCTGTGTCAAATTTCAAGAAATAACCCGATACACGTGTAATTCGATAAAGACCTAAGCGATCCAGTAATGGCTGAATCCGTGTACCATGAAATTCGCGCTGTAAACAAATAATATTTTTTCGGAAATTTTCAATGTTTCAATAGGAAATACATGTGTCTATCTAGGTTTAATAGTTTAATTACTGAATGCATGGTGTTTACCTTGAAATGAGACTCGAAGTCACTAGCTATCTGTTATACACCAATCGACTGTATTACAAAAATTACATGTATTGTAAAAAAAATAAGAAAACTGTCCGATAATCCCCAGGTAGTAAATGCTTCGTAAAATGCTATCGGGGTTTATCTGACACCAAACTTTGGCAAGACCTATAGAACTTAGGCCTGTTTTCTATACTCGTATTAGATGAGCTCAAGAATCATTATGGCTTCGTTGCAAAATAGCGACATTGGAAGAAACGGACCATTAACTAAAATGACAATGTACATCTTGTATATGCGCGCTTTTCAGATATGGAAAAGGTATGGGATGTAAATATGCCATAAATTTGCAAATATATATTTATACGTAAAGTATCACTACAAAATACAAATTCACCGATGTATAGACTTTTCACAGCTTAAATAACATCACCATTAAGCCCAACAACGGAAATACATACAAGCAACAACTGTCCGATTTAAGCCTTTTAAGGTGTCGGATACAAGCCTTGGGACGTCCGGTTTTACCACTATAGTGGGGGGACATATTGTTTTTACCCTGTCTGTTGGTTAATTTGTGTGTTTGTTTGTTTGTTTGCGCCAACTTTAACATTTGCAAGAAATTTTGCAATATTGAAGATAGCAACTTGATATTTGGCATGCATGTGTGTATCTCATGGAGCTGCACATTTTGAGTGGTGAAAGGTCAAGTTCATCCTTCAAGGTCAAAGGTCAAATATTTAGCTTCAAAGCGGCGCAAAACTTGAAAAGGGGACATAGTGTTTCTGACGTCACAAGCACATATCTTGTTTTCAGAATGGTCTAGTTGAGTAGTTCTTTTGGTCTCAGGTGATCGCCTTAGGGCCCATGGCCCTCTTGTTTAATGTCACCATTTGAATTTTGAAAATGGACAGCTGAAGTTTCCTTTTTTCATTGAAAGCATACAGAGTAGATGTCACTGAGAGAAAAAAAATCATTTTGTAGTATGGTTGGAATTGATCATCCATGTTGTTAATATCATAATTATTTCATGTTGACAATATTTCAGGTATATGAATGCAGGTCACTTAATAGTGTGACAGTCTTTTCAAACTATCATCTCGCTGTTCAGCATCAGCAGCCATGTATAATAAACCGACGGGATTTAGCTCCCCCTTTCAAACAAACCAAGGTAAGTACATTTTAAGCTTGTAAAAAACATAAAATTACTATATCACTTTTTCAATTTGATACCAATTCATTAAAATCTTTCAAATCCTTTGACAGTGGATCATGTTAACAAAGAAAGATGTTGTGAATGATTACATCGTGGCAATATATCCTGTGGCATAAACCGTAATTTGTAAGTGCTTAAAAGTTAAAATATATTCTTCAATCTTGAGATCACATATTTGCTTAATGAATAAAAATATAACTGAATCCACTTTCAAGTTGGTGACTGATATGCCTTGTTTTTTTCAGCCTCGACCCCTGGCTTTGGTACCACTGGGTTTGGAGCCTCAACTCCTGCAGCAGGAAGCTCCATATTTGGGCAGAACAATGCACCAACCACTGGCGGCGGGCTGTTTGGGGGAACCACGAGTGCGTTTGGGACACAGGCTTCAACTGGATTTAGTAAGTGTCATGCCATATTCCATTTTGGTTCTTGTATTATTATTGTAATTTGTATCTTTTGTGTAATGTTGATATCAAGAATGGGCCTCTAGATTTCGAACATTCTTAATTTAGTAAAAATGTCATGCTATTTGTACGACGTACATACTGACAAAGTTTGTGAAGATTTTTATTATGCTCGCCAAAAATGTTCGGGGAGCATATAGTTGCCAGTTTGGAGTTTCTTCCTTACTTCCTTCCTTCCGTCACACTTTAGTTACAGCTTCTCATAGCGCCTTTAATATTTTACCGATCTCTTACATGTACATATTTGGCATGTAGGTACCTTGCATGGACCTCTACCTTTTGATGGGGTTTGAGGTCACTGGGGTGAAGGTCAAGGTCACAGAGGCTAATAATAGATTTTTCCGTAACAATTTTGTTACAGTTTCTCATAACACCTTCAATATTTTTCTGATTTCTTACATATTTGGCATGTAGGTACCTTTCATGAACCTCTACCTTTTGATGAGATTTGAAGTCACTGGGGTCAAGGTCACCGAGGCTAATAATAGATTTTTCTGTCACAATTTTGTTACAGTTTCTCATACCGTCTTCAATATTTTACCATTCTCTTACATATTTGGCATGTAGGTACCTTGCATGGACCTCTACCTTTTGATGAGGTTTGAGGTCACTGGGGTAAAGGTCACCGAGGCTAAAAATAGTTATTTCCGTCACAATTTTGTTACAGTTTCTCAAAGGGCCTTCAATATTTGACCGATCTCTTACATATTTGGCATGTAGGTACCTTGCATAGACCTCTACCTTTTGATGAAGTTTGAGGTCACTGGGGTCAAGGTCACCTAGGCTAATAATAGATTTTTTAAGGTGGTTATTAACACCTTGATAGACAAAGCGCATCATCGGGGAGCATCCATCAGTTTCACTGATATTCTTGTTTTAAACAGTTTTTTAAAGAAGCACTGCCATTTTAAATAAAACTAAGTGCAGGGGTTTTTTTTACTAAGAAAGTGACGCCGATATTCGGCGTCTTCCCCTACCAGAATTTTTCCCCTCAAAATACAATTTCCCCACCAAAAATATCATTTTTCACCAAAATATAATATTTTCTCTCAAAGAAATGTTTATTTGTTCTTTGGGCATTCGACAATTATCCAATTTGCACCATGTTCAACGAACTTTCTCTCTCTCTACAGACGAACACAAAAAATCTGGGAATCCCAGTTATTCTAAATATAGCTCTTAAATTGCGTCATGTAAACTGGGCAACTAATCGTAATAATCATGTGACTATTTTACTGGATACCGGTCTTGCGCGAGAGGGGTATTTCGTCAATAAATTACCGGAAACCAGTTGAATTTTCATCCGGGCTATGTGCAAGCCAAGATATAAACGTGAAAACAGAAAAAAGTCTCACAAACAAAATAAAACATTCGGACTCGGAAGATACTGAACGCATCAAGGCATTTTTTAAGAAAGAATCATCGAAAACCGTTTTAACCCAGCAGGATTCTGAGGTAATGAACATCGAACATTGTGAAAGTGAAAGTAGACAATCGGCAGCTGCCGCTCCTTTCCCTTCCAATACTGTAGCAGATCAAGATCGTCAACCCATTCATCATGAAATTGAAATCACAAAATTGACATCGTCCCCCGGCCCCAGTACAGAAATATAGTTGAAAGCATTTCCCAAAATTAGATCTACACCTGCAACTTAATTAAGGACTTTGACTTTAATACGTGTTAAATGTGTTTAAGAACAAAAAGGACGGAGACAAGCCTCTTTTGATGAGTTATTGACATTGAAATGAACAGTTTTTATTTTTTCCCCTAATATGTCTCTTTCGCACTCTTTTTTCCCCTTTCACCCAGCATCCAGCGTCTTCCCCTTTCTCTAAAAAAAAACCCCTGAAGTGAATAGAAAGGGAAATAAGTGGAGTTTTCATTCAAGAGCAAGCTAATTGTCCTTTCAAAACTCTGGGCTCATGGGGTCTGGTGAGACCATCATAGTGTTCACCCCTTAAAATAGTATACTTTTTTCCCCTATTTCAGCTTAAAATAACCCCCTCCAAACAAAAAAATCCCCTTTTCGCCAAAAAAGACACCAAATTCCCCTGTCTAAGGGCCCCGGTTCCAATCCCCGAGTGAAGCAAGGGCCTTGACAGTCATTTAAATAAGTAATGAGAATCTGTTGGTATGGGCAGCTTCAAGAAGTATTGTGTTTACCATCGTTATATGACAGGGCCCTCAATCTGTCAAATCCACTGCCGAAATTCGGCCGCATTCCCCCCCCCCCCCTGAAAAGTATACTTTTTTCCCCTTTTGGGGGGAAAAATTCTCCCTAAAAAAAAAAAAAAAAAAAAAAATTATAGATAGATGTCTCATAATTATTATATCTCAATTCTATTTTAATTTAATCTTTTCAAACATACTAAATTATGAAATAAGCAATGAATATAATGCAAACATGTACAAATGTAATAATTAGAGAGTAACTAAAAAATCCCCCAAAAAGGGAAACGCCGCGAAAATTCCCCCTGCTATGGGTAGCGACCCGCTTCCCCTAAAATGGATTGAGGGCCCTGTATGATAGTTGCTGGAATGAAGGAGATTTGTTTGTGTGTGTTACAGATTTTGGAGCTACCCCAAGTAGTACGGGAGGTCTGTTTGGTGCAAAAACCACTGCAAGCACAGGCCTGTTTGGAACACCTGCTGCAAACTCCTCCACAGCCTTTGGCTTTGGAAGCTCTGGTAGGTTCTAAAAGCTCGTCTGTATGAGCTGCCTCATGCAAAAAAGGGTCTTACACTGTATGTAGATTTTGAGCAGTGTTGTCAGGAGCTACCCTGTCTGCTTATGAGACCACGAAACCTAAGATGATTATATGAAGCACATGGCGTAACACACTTGAACTTTAATATATTTTCTGTTAGTTTCAATTTGTGTTTTTTAATGTACTTTAAAGGAAATAGAAATACTAGGTATGTGTTCAACATGTATCATACTAGCATTCTATTTATCGAATGAAGTAGGACGACAGGTCAGTTTGTATTAAGGGCAATGCTGCTAAATAACAATTGGTAAATCTTAAATAGCCAACTTCATCAAAATGTATGTAATGTTCATAATTTTTGTAAGCATATAGAGAAATTACCAGTATTAGATACGTTAAAAAATGTCCGTGCAAATAAAAGTCTTAATACATGTACATGTAACGCTATTCTTGGCAAACTATACAACAAAAGTTTTTTTATTGGGTTTAGAAACTTCCTTATATTGATAATCTTTATTAAGTGTCCAATGATCTCTATTCCTGTAGGTGGGTTTGGAACAACATCAACAGCAAGCACTGGCACTTTGTTTGGCACTAACACCAACACAGCTGGGGGCTTGTTCGGAGGTAATAAATGAGCCTCAGTCAGAGAAAACTGGGCTTGAAGTGGGCTTAATGCATGTGCATAAAGCGTCGTCCTAGATTAGCCTGTGCAATCCACACAGGCTAATAAGGTACAGCACTTTCTGCTTGTATGGTGCAATCCACACAGGCTAATAAGGTACAGCACTTTCTGCTTGTATGGTGCAATCCACACAGGCTAATACGGTACAGCACTTTCTGCTTGTATGGTGCAATCCACACAGGCTAATACGGTACAGCACTTTCTGCTTGTATGGTGCAATCCACACAGGCTAATACGGTACAGCACTTTCTGCTTGTATGGTGCAATCCACACAGGCTAATAAGGTACAGCACTTTCTGCTTGTATGGTGCAATCCACACAGGCTAATACGGTACAGCACTTTCTGCTTGTATGGTGCAATCCACACAGGCTAATACGGTACAGCACTTTCTGCTTGTATGGTGCAATCCACACAGGCTAATACGGTACAGCACTTTCTGCTTGTATGGTGCAATCCACACAGGCTAATACGGTACAGCACTTTCTGCTTGTATGGTGCAATCCACACAGGCTAATAAGGTACAGCACTTTCTGCTTGTATGGTGCAATCCACACAGCCTAATAAGGTACAGCACTTTCTGCTTGTATGGTGCAATCCACACAGGCTAATAAGGTACAGCACTTTCTGCTTGTATGGTGCAATCCACACAGGCTAATAAGGTACAGCACTTTCTGCTTGTATGGTGCAATCCACACAGGCTAATACGGTACAGCACTTTCTGCTTGTATGGTGCAATCCACACAGGCTAATACGGTACAGCACTTTCTGCTTGTATGGTGCAATCCACACAGGCTAATAAGGTACAGCACTTTCTGCTTGTATGGTGCAATCCACACAGCCTAATAAGGTACAGCACTTTCTGCTTGTATGGTGCAATCCACACAGGCTAATAAGGTACAGCACTTTCTGCTTGTATGGTGCAATCCACACAGGCTAATAAGGTACAGCACTTTCTGCTTGTATGGTGCAATCCACACAGCCTAATAAGGTACAGCACTTTCTGCTTGTATGGTGCAATCCACACAGGCTAATACGGTACAGCACTTTCTGCTTGTATGGTGCAATCCACACAGGCTAATACGGTACAGCACTTTCTGCTTGTATGGTGCAATCCACACAGGCTAATAAGGTACAGCACTTTCTGCTTGTATGGTGCAATCCACACAGGCTAATACGGTACAGCACTTTCTGCTTGTATGGTGCAATCCACACAGGCTAATACGGTACAGCACTTTCTGCTTGTATGGTGCAATCCACACAGGCTAATACGGTACAGCACTTTCTGCTTGTATGGTGCAATCCACACAGGCTAATACGGTACAGCACTTTCTGCTTGTATGGTGCAATCCACACAGGCTAATAAGGTACAGCACTTTCTGCTTGTATGGTATTTTTGGTTTAACGGAAGACTCTTCTAAACAAAAATCCTTTGTCTGCAGAAAGTGATGTCCCTGATCAGCCTGTGCGGACTGCGTCTGCAGAAAGTGATGTCCCTGATCAGCCTGTGCGGACTGTGTCTGCAGAAAGTTATGTCCCTGATCAGCCTGTGCGGACTGTGTCTGCAGAAAGTTATGTCCCTGATCAGCCTGTGCGGACTGTGTCTGCAGAAAGTTATGTCCCTGATCAGCCTGTGCGGACTGTGTCTGCAGAAAGTGATGTCCCTGATCAGCCTGTGCGGACTGTGTCTGCAGAAAGTTATGTCCCTGATCAGCCTGTGCGGACTGTGTCTGCAGAAAGTTATGTCCCTGATCAGCCTGTGCGGACTGTGTCTGCAGAAAGTTATGTCCCTGATCAGCCTGTGCGGACTGTGTCTGCAGAAAGTGATGTCCCTGATCAGCCTGTGCGGACTGTGTCTGCAGAAAGTTATGTCCCTGATCAGCCTGTGCGGACTGTGTCTGCAGAAAGTTATGTCCCTGATCAGCCTGTGCGGACTGTGTCTGCAGAAAGTGATGTCCCTGATCAGCCTGTGCGGACTGTGTCTGCAGAAAGTTATGTCCCTGATCAGCCTGTGCGGACTGTGTCTGCAGAAAGTTATGTCCCTAATTAGCCTGTGCGGACTGTGTCTGCAGAAAGTGATGTCCCTGATCAGCCTGTGCGGACTGTGTCTGCAGAAAGTGATGTCCCTGATCAGCCTGTGCGGACTGTGTCTGCAGAAAGTTATGTCCCTGATTAGCCTGTGCGGACTGTGTCTGCAGAAAGTGATGTCCCTGATCAGCCTGTGCGGACTGTGTCTGCAGAAAGTTATGTCCCTGATCAGCCTGTGCGGACTGTGTCTGCAGAAAGTTATGTCCCTGATCAGCCTGTGCGGACTGTGTCTGCAGAAAGTTATGTCCCTGATCAGCCTGTGCGGACTGTGTCTGCAGAAAGTGATGTCCCTGATCAGCCTGTGCGGACTGTGTCTGCAGAAAGTTATGTCCCTGATCAGCCTGTGCGGACTGTGTCTGCAGAAAGTTATGTCCCTGATCAGCCTGTGCGGACTGTGTCTGCAGAAAGTTATGTCCCTGATCAGCCTGTGCGGACTGTGTCTGCAGAAAGTTATGTCCCTGATCAGCCTGTGCGGACTGTGTCTGCAGAAAGTGATGTCCCTGATCAGCCTGTGCGGACTGTGTCTGCAGAAAGTTATGTCCCTGATCAGCCTGTGCGGACTGTGTCTGCAGAAAGTTATTGTCCCTGATCAGCCTGTGCGGACTGTGTCTGCAGAAAGTTATGTCCCTGATCAGCCTGTGCGGACTGTGTCTGCAGAAAGTGATGTCCCTGATCAGCCTGTGCGGACTGTGTCTGCAGAAAGTTATGTCCCTGATTAGCCTGTGCGGACTGTGTCTGCAGAAAGTGATGTCCCTGATCAGCCTGTGCGGACTGTGTCTGCAGAAAGTTATGTCCCTGATCAGCCTGTGCGGACTGTGTCTGCAGAAAGTTATGTCCCTGATCAGCCTGTGCGGACTGTGTCTGCAGAAAGTGATGTCCCTGATCAGCCTGTGCGGACTGTGTCTGCAGAAAGTTATGTCCCTGATCAGCCTGTGCGGACTGTGTCTGCAGAAAGTGATGTCCCTGATTAGCCTGTGCGGACTGTGTCTGCAGAAAGTTATGTCCCTGATTAGCCTGTGCGGACTGTGTCTGCAGAAAGTGATGTCCCTGATTAGCCTGTGCGGACTGTGTCTGCAGAAAGTGATGTCCCTGATTAGCCTGTGCGGACTGTGTCTGCAGAAAGTGATGTCCCTGATTAGCCTGTGCGGACTGTGTCTGCAGAAAGTGATGTCCCTGATTAGCCTGTGCGGACTGTGTCTGCAGAAAGTGATGTCCCTGATTAGCCTGTGCGGACTGTGTCTGCAGAAAGTGATGTCCCTGATTAGCCTGTGCAGACTGTGTCTGCAGAAAGTTATGTCCCTGATCAGCCTGTGCGGACTGTGTCTGCAGAAAGTGATGTCCCTGATTAGCCTGTGCGGACTGTGTCTGCAGAAAGTGATGTCCCTGATCAGCCTGTGCGGACTGTGTCTGCAGAAAGTGATGTCCCTGATTAGCCTGTGCGGACTGTGTCTGCAGAAAGTGATGTCCCTGATTAGCCTGTGCGGACTGTGTCTGCAGAAAGTGATGTCCCTGATCAGCCTGTGCGGACTGTGTCTGCAGAAAGTGATGTCCCTGATTAGCCTGTGCGGACTGTGTCTGCAGAAAGTGATGTCCCTGATCAGCCTGTGCGGACTGTGTCTGCAGAAAGTTATGTCCCTGATCAGCCTGTGCGGACTGTGTCTGCAGAAAGTGATGTCCCTGATTAGCCTGTGCGGACTGTGTCTGCAGAAAGTTATGTCCCTGATTAGCCTGTGCGGACTGTGTCTGCAGAAAGTGATGTCCCTGATCAGCCTGTGCGGACTGTGTCTGCAGAAAGTTATGTCCCTGATCAGCCTGTGCGGACTGTGTCTGCAGAAAGTTATGTCCCTGATTAGCCTGTGCGGACTGTGTCTGCAGAAAGTGATGTCCCTGATCAGCCTGTGCGGACTGTGTCTGCAGAAAGTTATGTCCCTGATCAGCCTGTGCGGACTGTGTCTGCAGAAAGTGATGTCCCTGATTAGCCTGTGCGGACTGTGTCTGCAGAAAGTTATGTCCCTGATTAGCCTGTGCGGACTGTGTCTGCAGAAAGTGATGTCCCTGATTAGCCTGTGCGGACTGTGTCTGCAGAAAGTTATGTCCCTGATCAGCCTGTGCGGACTGTGTCTGCAGAAAGTGATGTCCCTGATCAGCCTGTGCGGACTGTGTCTGCAGAAAGTTATGTCCCTGATCAGCCTGTGCGGACTGTGTCTGCAGAAAGTGATGTCCCTGATCAGCCTGTGCGGACTGTGTCTGCAGAAAGTGATGTCCCTGATTAGCCTGTGCGGACTGTGTCTGCAGAAAGTGATGTCCCTGATTAGCCTGTGCGGACTGTGTCTGCAGAAAGTGATGTCCCTGATCAGCCTGTGCGGACTGTGTCTGCAGAAAGTTATGTCCCTGATCAGCCTGTGCGGACTGTGTCTGCAGAAAGTGATGTCCCTGATTAGCCTGTGCGGACTGTGTCTGCAGAAAGTTATGTCCCTGATTAGCCTGTGCGGACTGTGTCTGCAGAAAGTGATGTCCCTGATCAGCCTGTGCGGACTGTGTCTGCAGAAAGTTATGTCCCTGATCAGCCTGTGCGGACTGTGTCTGCAGAAAGTTATGTCCCTGATTAGCCTGTGCGGACTGTGTCTGCAGAAAGTGATGTCCCTGATCAGCCTGTGCGGACTGTGTCTGCAGAAAGTTATGTCCCTGATCAGCCTGTGCGGACTGTGTCTGCAGAAAGTGATGTCCCTGATTAGCCTGTGCGGACTGTGTCTGCAGAAAGTTATGTCCCTGATTAGCCTGTGCGGACTGTGTCTGCAGAAAGTGATGTCCCTGATTAGCCTGTGCGGACTGTGTCTGCAGAAAGTTATGTCCCTGATCAGCCTGTGCGGACTGTGTCTGCAGAAAGTTATGTCCCTGATCAGCCTGTGCGGACTGTGTCTGCAGAAAGTGATGTCCCTGATTAGCCTGTGCGGACTGTGTCTGCAGAAAGTGATGTCCCTGATCAGCCTGTGCGGACTGTGTCTGCAGAAAGTTATGTCCCTGATCAGCCTGTGCGGACTGTGTCTGCAGAAAGTGATGTCCCTGATTAGCCTGTGCGGACTGTGTCTGCAGAAAGTTATGTCCCTGATTAGCCTGTGCGGACTGTGTCTGCAGAAAGTGATGTCCCTGATTAGCCTGTGCGGACTGTGTCTGCAGAAAGTGATGTCCCTGATTAGCCTGTGCGGACTGTGTCTGCAGAAAGTGATGTCCCTGATTAGCCTGTGCGGACTGTGTCTGCAGAAAGTGATGTCCCTGATTAGCCTGTGCGGACTGTGTCTGCAGAAAGTTATGTCCCTGATTAGCCTGTGCGGACTGTGTCTGCAGAAAGTGATGTCCCTGATTAGCCTGTGCAGACTGTGTCTGCAGAAAGTTATGTCCCTGATCAGCCTGTGCGGACTGTGTCTGCAGAAAGTGATGTCCCTGATTAGCCTGTGCGGACTGTGTCTGCAGAAAGTGATGTCCCTGATCAGCCTGTGCGGACTGTGTCTGCAGAAAGTGATGTCCCTGATTAGCCTGTGCGGACTGTGTCTGCAGAAAGTGATGTCCCTGATTAGCCTGTGCGGACTGTGTCTGCAGAAAGTGATGTCCCTGATCAGCCTGTGCGGACTGTGTCTGCAGAAAGTGATGTCCCTGATTAGCCTGTGCGGACTGTGTCTGCAGAAAGTGATGTCCCTGATCAGCCTGTGCGGACTGTGTCTGCAGAAAGTTATGTCCCTGATCAGCCTGTGCGGACTGTGTCTGCAGAAAGTGATGTCCCTGATTAGCCTGTGCGGACTGTGTCTGCAGAAAGTTATGTCCCTGATTAGCCTGTGCGGACTGTGTCTGCAGAAAGTTATGTCCCTGATCAGCCTGTGCGGACTGTGTCTGCAGAAAGTTATGTCCCTGATCAGCCTGTGCGGACTGTGTCTGCAGAAAGTTATGTCCCTGATTAGCCTGTGCGGACTGTGTCTGCAGAAAGTGATGTCCCTGATCAGCCTGTGCGGACTGTGTCTGCAGAAAGTTATGTCCCTGATCAGCCTGTGCGGACTGTGTCTGCAGAAAGTGATGTCCCTGATTAGCCTGTGCGGACTGTGTCTGCAGAAAGTTATGTCCCTGATTAGCCTGTGCGGACTGTGTCTGCAGAAAGTGATGTCCCTGATTAGCCTGTGCGGACTGTGTCTGCAGAAAGTGATGTCCCTGATTAGCCTGTGCGGACTGTGTCTGCAGAAAGTGATGTCCCTGATTAGCCTGTGCGGACTGTGTCTGCAGAAAGTGATGTCCCTGATTAGCCTGTGCGGACTGTGTCTGCAGAAAGTGATGTCCCTGATTAGCCTGTGCGGACTGTGTCTGCAGAAAGTGATGTCCCTGATTAGCCTGTGCAGACTGTGTCTGCAGAAAGTTATGTCCCTGATCAGCCTGTGCGGACTGTGTCTGCAGAAAGTGATGTCCCTGATTAGCCTGTGCGGACTGTGTCTGCAGAAAGTGATGTCCCTGATCAGCCTGTGCGGACTGTGTCTGCAGAAAGTGATGTCCCTGATTAGCCTGTGCGGACTGTGTCTGCAGAAAGTGATGTCCCTGATTAGCCTGTGCGGACTGTGTCTGCAGAAAGTGATGTCCCTGATCAGCCTGTGCGGACTGTGTCTGCAGAAAGTGATGTCCCTGATTAGCCTGTGCGGACTGTGTCTGCAGAAAGTTATGTCCCTGATCAGCCTGTGCGGACTGCGTCTGCAGAAAGTTATGTCCCTGATCAGCCTGTGCGGACTGTGTCTGCAGAAAGTGATGTCCCTGATTAGCCTGTGCGGACTTTGTCTGCAGAAAGTTATGTCCCTGATCAGCCTGTGCGGACTGCACAGACTAATGTGGGACAAAGTGTTATCCACATTCATTAAGCCCACTTTTCAAGATAGTTCTATCACATGGCATGCATGATGTCATATGTTATGAGCCCAACTCTTTTTTTACGTTAAGCATAACAAATTTTGCATTCTGACATCATGTCAGTCTAAAACTTTTTCTGGCATATCTAGTAAAATATGAAGTTTTTTTCTGCCAGTTAAAAGAATGTGATAAAAATTATCTGATTTGAGTTATATCATGAAATATTTCATTGAATGACGAAAAATATTGTTTAAAAGCATACCAACAACTGGGTTGCATACAAATTTCCTGTTATCTTTTATTGAAATGTGGTATAATATGACAACTGGTGTCAGATTAACGTGTGTGTACGTTTATATAAGAATATGGCATAAAACTTTACAAAATACACAAAAAAAGTTACAAAATCATAAATGTTTTACTTATGCTTACATTAAACATTTTATTTATATTTCTTTAAATCATTACATCTTAAGTTAATAAAACCATGAACAAATGCGAAAGTTGAAGAAAAACATTTCTTCTTCTGAAAACTAAGTACAGCTCTTAAAATTGTTGATATTAATGAGCCCTGCTTTTGTAAATGGTGTTAAATGCATGTGCGTAAAGTGGCGTCTCAGATTAGCCTGGGCAGTCCACACCAGACTTCCTTTAATAAATAAATTAAATGCTCAAAGAGTGCCAGTGCTGACTGCACAGGCTAATATTTGATGACACTTTATGCACATGCAGGCTGAGGCTCAGTTTTGTTTAACCCTTTCAGTGCGGGAACCGAATTTTAAAGGCCTTTGCAAACAGTTTGGATCCAGATGAGACGCCACATAACGTGGCGTCTCATCAGGATCCAAACTGTTTGCTATTCTAATAGTATTCTTTGAAAAAAAAATCGAATAAAATGCTTATTTTAGAAATTCAGCAGACGACATTTTAGCAGACGACAAATTTCCCAGCATGCAAAGGGTTAAATGTGTCTAAAATCTGGATTGATTCCACTTTTCAGGGTTTGGGGGTCAGGCCCAGCAGCCTGGGACCACGGTAAAGTTTATTCCATTCGCGGCCACAGACACCATGGTGAAGAACGGTACCACCCAGACCATCAATACACGGCTCCAGTGTATCACGGCAATGAAGGAATACGAGAATAAAAGCTTGGAGGTGTGCTTAGAACTAGACTAAATTATAATCTTTCCATTAACTCTTTCTTGCTCAGCATAGTGAAAATGGCTTTATGCAAACAGCTTAAAACAAAAACAGCCTGTGAGTAACTCGCAGTCAGTTCAGGTTTTATGCTGTTTGCTAGTCAACAGTATATATATAGGTTGTAAATGCAGCTATTAAAACTTGAAAACTATAAAGAAAGGTGTTTTGTTTGATGTGATTTTCTAAGAAAAATACAAATGCATCAATATGCATATCTAAGTGTAAAGGGTTGATTATGACCCAAGTTTACATTTTCCAAAAATAAAATAAGCTTTGCTACGTGAAGCCTTAAATTTACATTTATCCCGTTCATTATTGAATGTATTTTCTGCAGGAACTAAGAGTAGAGGATTACCTAGCAGGACGCAAAGGGCAGGCATTACCCACAACGGGATTCGGATTCGCCTCCCCTGTCACGTCGACCCAGCAGTCAGCACCATTCTCGTTTGGAGCCACTAAACCTACTGGATTTGGAACATCAAGTATGATTTTGAATTCTATGGTGTTTACCCAGGGCTGGTTATGCTAGTTGGTAAATAACCCAAGTACTCATTGACTTATTTGTATTCAAGCGCTTTTTATCTTATTTAGCACGGATCAAATACATGATTTTCCCAAGTTTACATTTGAAAGCTTATTTCCTTTTCTCAGTATAGTTGATATAATATTATAGAGGGCTAGGTCTTTTCCCTAAATTAAGAACAAAATCTGGAACTCGATCCCAAAATGAGCTGTTCTAATGTTATGCCAGAACAAACTTTCATTTAACAAGGTTGCAGCTAATTCCGTCTGACCTAGTATAATTTGCCAGTACAAATGTACCAGGACCAATAGATATTAGAAGAATAATGTCCCTCATTGTTGGTTAATATCCTGATAATTTTTTTTTTTTTTATTGGACTGGCCTGTCAAATAAAGTCAAGGCCAGTTATAGTTACGAGATTACCAGACTTATGGTCAGGGCAGAGACTGTGTGCATTAAATCTTATGTGCAGTTTTATACAGGAAAGAAATACAGATATTTTTCATGAAACCACACAGTTTTTGTACACACACAACTTACATTATAAAAGGCGGAGGGATATAGAATTGGCATTGTCAGTCCGTCCATCTGTCGCAAAACTTTTGAGGGCTATATCTCAGAAACGATATATCAACGTAAAACTATATAGATATTTATTTTAGGAGAAGTGCCATGCACAAGAACCATAACTCTACACCAGGGATTATTTTATTGATTTAAGGAAAGGGCTGGCATTCCATTTTGGGGAAATAATTATCTACAAATCTGAAAATGGGGAAGAAATTTCTCAAAGTAATCTTGAAATTTTGGGACATTTGCATCATTTTAAAGAAATTCTCTGTGGGGGAGAGACCTTTCCTTGGGGTTAGGGTACTATATAAGGCACATGCTAAAGCTGGGAAAAAGTCATGTCCACTTTCTTTAATAAGAGTTATAGCCCTTTATTGTTGTTTTTTTGTGATGAAACTTTTCATGGCTCTATCTCAGGTAAGCTACAAGATTTTAACATGAAACTTAATGTGTGTGTAGAAATCATCAGGAAGAAGTGCTATGCACAAGAACCATAACCTGACACTTTCTAAACTAAGAGTTATTGCCCTTTGTTGTTTTTACATGATTTAACTTTTCAAGGCTAGATTTCAGATACGCTAAAAGATTTCAACATGAAGCTTACATAGATATCAATGAGGAGAATTGCAATGCATAAAAATAAATACCCTACACTTAATTATTTTTTTATGATTATTCTGTATTTCCAGGGATTTTCAACCATCCTTTAAAAAAGCTTTGGAAGGGGATATCAACTCAACGAATTTGCTTGTTACCTTTAAATTTAATATTTTGCAAAAAAGAAATGTAAATGTTTTAGCTGGATTTGGGACAAGTACTTCCACTGGGACAGGCGGCTTATTTGGGCAGACTTCTCAGTCGGGCCTTGCCACAGGGGGGCTGTTTGGACAGAGCAAGCCAGGAGGGTTCTTCAACACCGCCACCACCACTGCTGCCCAGACTGGGTTTGGAGGCTTTGGGACAAGCACCAGCACAGGGACTGGAGGACTTTTTGGAAGCACTGCAGCAAAGGTAACAGTCAGTTATTTGCAAGTATTCTTATTATTATTATGTCCGGCCCACTTGCTCCTTTGGTAGAGTGCCGGACTACTCATCCGTCCAAGGATTTTGGGTTCCATCTACCATATTTGAAACCCTCTCGAGTTGATTTCCTGGGCCTAGAACCAGTACTTGGTGTTCGAAGGGGAGATCTAAAGAATGCTCCCACAGTGGGGATCGAAGCTGACCTCCGTGTCGCTAGACGGACACCATGTTCACTACACCATGGCAACATTATATTACCTTTAACCTTAGATGTTGCTTTAACTTTAAAAGCAGGTGGATTTCATATAAATTGAAAAGGGAAATTAATGTATACTTTTATATATCTTCATAAGTGGTAGGTTGCAATTTATTATTTTTGCCTATAGCCAGCTGAATCAGCCACAGCAGGGTGGTATTAAATTCTTGCCATATCCACTTTCAATGGTGTAGCCTTGTGTAAGTTGTGGGAAAACTGGACTTTAAGCATGAAGGTGATGTGTCAGAACAGGGTAATCAGGGATGACTCTTTCCATGTAAACTGGAACTTTGCAAAGTAGAAACTGCATTTAAACTAAAAATACCATAAAAGTGGAATGTACAGGGTAATCTGAGACAACACTTCATTCACATGCATTTAGTCAAGAATGCTGCTCAGTCTTGTCATGTATTTTCTCAGCCACTGTTTGGCACCACTACAACCCAGGCCACAGGTCTGTTTGGCGCAAGCACGGGCACAACGGGGTTTGGCCAGCCTACAGCAAGCACTGGGTTTGGAGGCTTTGGGACGTCCACCCCAGCTACGGTGAGTGTGTGAAGGTTTGCTTTTTTGTTTAATCCTTTACAACTTGTATATCCATTTTACGTGTTTGAAGTCCCTTTGAAAATCAACATAAATTTCAGACCTTTCTTAATAGATTTAAGTGTTTTTTTTAAGTCTGATGAGCAGCAAACAGCATAAAATCTGAACAGCCTGTGAGTTGCTTGCAAGTTGTTCTGTTTTTTTGCTGGTTGCCTATACCCATTGTCCCTTTGCGTTTGAGCAGGCCAGTGTTAACCCTTTGCATGCTGGGTAATTTGTCATCTGCTAAAATGTCGTCTGCTGAATTTCTAAAATTAGCATTTTCTTCAATTTTTGTTCAAAGAATACTATCAGAGTAGCAAAAGTTTGGATCCAGATGAGACGCCACGTTCTGTGGCGTCTCATCTGGATCCAAACTGTTTGCAAAGGCTTTCAAAATTCGGTTCCAGCAATGTAAGGGTTAATTTACATGATCATTCATATGTTGAGAGTTGTTGTCTGATAGTATCAAACAAGATTTTCATGAAAGAGTTTCTTAGATATTTGTGTACCTGTGCACCTTTAGAGTTGTTCAATATCTGGTCTTCAAAAAACTCTTGACTTGCTAAGACAATCTGTCAGACCTACAGACCAAACACTAGTGAGCAAAACTAAATAATTAATTGTTTTTTGCAGATTAACATTTTTGTTAAATTTAATATGCATTCAAATAATACAAGAAATATTTCTGACTTTATTATCCATTTGTAAAAGTATTTGACATTTTTGTAATGTATTAATGTCCGTAGAACCCAGAAACTCAGTAATATTCAGATTAAACAACGTCTGTATTCGCTTTTTAAATTGTTTGTTGGCAGGGAGGACTTTTTGGTACCAAGCCAGCATTTGGCACAGCAACTACAGCCTCGAATAGTTTTGGGTTTGGATCTGGTTCCATGACCGGTTCCAACCTGTTCTCTAAGCCCCTCCCAGCCTCCACCCCAGGGTTTGGAGGATTCTCAGCCGCAATCACTCAGCCTACTGGCTTTGGTGGAAGTAAGTTTTACAAAAGTTGTGACATATTTAATTTTTATGACTGGGTGATTACATCAAACCTTTGGTTGCGAGTTCGCACAATAAATAATACCTTAAATATTGCATATATATAAAAACCAAATAAAACAAATCATAACGTAGCTAAAGTTCTAACGAACATGTGTAAAAATGTTTTTGGTATTTATCAATTATTTTTGCTAAACTGGGCCTGTTAACAAACTTTCATTTACCTGATTTGATTAATTATTTATCTGTCTTTTTATACACAAGAGTCTCCCGTATGCTTTTCCACCAACCACTTGAGCCTCACTCTGGGTGAACTGGGCTTAACCCTTTGCATGCTGGGAAATTTGTCGTCTGCTAAAATGTCGTCTGCTGAATTTCTAAAATTAGAATTTTCTTCGATTTTTAACCAGGTTTTCCGAAGGAAAAAACTGGTTATTAGATTGGCGAATGCGGGCGGGCTGGCTGGCTGGCGGGCTGGCTGCGGGCGGAACAAGCTTGTCCGGGCCATAACTATGTCGTTCATTGTCAGATTTTAAAATCATTTGGCACATTTTTTCACCATCATTGGACGGTGTGAAGCGGGAAATAATTACGTCGATATCTCCAAGGTCAAGGTCACACTTTGAGTTCAAAGGTCAAAAATGGCCATAAATGAGCTTGTCCTGGCCATAACTATGTCATTCATTGTGAGATTTTAAAATCATTTGGCACATTTGTTCACCATCATGGGACGGTGTGTCGCACGAAAGAATCACGTCAATATCTCCAATGTCAAGGTCGCCAAGACTAAAAATAGATTTTTTTTTAAAAACAAACTTACAAAGGGGGTTAATTTTGTTTGTTCATTTCAAAAGTTCAGTTTGAGTTTTCTCCCTTTATCAGATTTTTTTTTCACAATGAAAACCTGGTTTTGTGACAATTTTGTCCCTTGTTTTTTTCAAAGAATACTCTCAGAATAGCAAACAGTTTGGATCCTGATGAGATGCCACATTCTGTGGCGTCTCATCTGGATCCAGACTGTTTGCAAAGGCCTTTAAAATTTGGTTCCCGCACTGAAAGGGTTAATGCATGTGAATGAAGTGTCAAACCAGATCAGCCTGCAGACTGCACAGGCGAATCTGGGATGACATTTTCCCAGGTCTTTTTCCCATTTTTGTGAAGCAGCCATTTTGTGAAAAAATGATTTGCAAACTGTTCAAAATTTTGAAAAAAATGTGTCACGATCTGTTCAAAAGTGTGAAACAATTTGTCGCAATCTGTTAAAAAATGTGAAAAAAATAGTCGCGATCTGTTCGAAATTTGTGAAAATTCAGTTGCGGTCTGTTAATAATTGTGAAAAAAGGAGTCCCAAACTTTTGTAAATTGTGAAAATTTGAGTAGCAAACTTCTTTTAATGGTGAAAATTTAATATGCAAACATCAAATTTGTGAAAAACAGTCATTTTCTAAGAAGGAAAAAAGGCCCTGCTTTCTGCTTTAGTATTTTTCGGCATGAGGAAGTCTCATTTGAGCAAAAATCCAGATAAGGCAAAAAGTTTTGTCCCTGATTAGCCTGAACATACTGCACAGTCTTATCTGGCACAACACATTACAAACGTGAATTAAGCCCCTTTTTTCCAGAGCTCTTTTGCTTTATTCCAGCTCAGCCCTTTGGCGCTGCCAAGCCAACAGGGTTTGGTGGGTTATCTACCAACAGTGCGGCTCCCAGCTTCAACTTTGGTGGGTCCACATTTAACACGGGAAACAGCCTGTTTGGGACGAACAACACATTAAACAAGCCTGCGTTTGGAACTCTGGGTACCACAGGATCTACAGGTGGGTTTGTGGTTTTTTAGCCGGATTTTTTTCGAAAAAATCTCGGCTTATAGATTGATGTTGTCGGGCGGGCGGGGGGGGCGGGCGGGGTGGCGGCGTGCTCGAAAATGTTAAAGTTCTTATTTCATGGTATAACTTTGGTATGCTTGGACCTAGAGTCTTCAAACTTGACATGAAGTTTGGCCAGGATTAACAGATGACCACTGGTCATTTCAAGGTCATTCATTTGAAGGTCAAGGTCACTGTGACCTTCAATATAAAAAATGTTAAAGTTCTTATAACTTTGGTATGCTTGGACCTAGAGTCTTGAAACTTGACATGAAGGTTGGCCAGAACTAGTTAGTAACCACTGGTCATTTCAAGGTCATTCATTTGAAGGTCAAGGTCACTGTGACCTTGAATGTAAAAATGTTAAAGTTCTTATTTCATGGTATAACTTTGGTATGCTTGGACCTAGAGTCTTCAAACTTGACATGAAGGTTGGCCAGGATTAACAGATGACCACTGGTCATTTCAAGGTCATTCATTTGAAGGTGAAGGTCACTGTGACCTTCAATATAAAAATGTTAAAGTTGTTATAACTTTGGTATGCTTGGACCTAGAGTCTTGAAACTTGACATGAAGGTTGGCCAGAACTAGTAAGTAACCACTGGACATTTCAAGGTCATTCATTTGAAGGTCAAGGTCACTGTGACCTTGAATGTAAAAATGTTAAAGTTGTTATAACTTTGGTATGCTTGGACCTAGAGTCTTGAAACTTGACATGAAGGTTGGCCAGAACTAGTAAGTAACCACTGGACATTTCAAGGTCATTCATTTGAAGGTCAAGGTCACTGTGACCTTGAATGTAAAAATGTTAAAGTTCTTATTTCATGTTATAACTTTGGTATGCTTGTACCTAGAGTCTTCAAACTTGAAATAAAGATTGGCCAGTACTAGAAGATGACCACTGGTCATTTCAATGTCATTCATTTGAAGGTCAAGGTCACTGTGACCTTAAATGTTAAAATGTTAAAATTGTTATAACTTTGGTATGCTTGGACATAGAGTCTTCAAACTTGACATGAAGGTTTGCAAGCACACTTAGATGACCACTGGTCATTTCAAGGTCATTCATTCTAAGGTCAAGGTCACTGTGACCTTGAATGTAAAAATGTTAAAGTTCTTGTAACTTTGGTAGGTAAAAATGTTAAAGTTCTTATTCCATGTTATAACTTTGGTATGCTTGTACCTAGAGTCTTCAAACTTGACATAAAGGTTGGCCAGTACTAGAAGATCACCACTGCTCATTTCAATGTCATTCATTTGAAGGTCAAGGTCACTGTGACCTTCAATGTTAAAATGTTAAAATTGTTATAACTTTGGTATGCTTGGACCTAGAATCTCAAACTTGACGTAAAGGTTTGCAAGCACACTTAGATGACCACTGGTCATTTCAAGGTCATTCATTTCAATGTCATTCATTTGAAGGTCAAGGTCACTGTGAACTTAAATGTTAAAATGTTAAAATTGTTGTAACTTTGGTATGCTTGGACCTAGAATCTCAAACTTGACGTAAAGGTTTGCAAGCACACTTAGATGACCACTGGTCATTTCAAGGTCATTCATTTGAAGGTCGAGGTCACTGTGACCTTGGATGTAAATATGTTAAAGTTGTTAATACTTTGGTATGCTTAGACCTAGAGTCTTCAAACTTGATATGAAGGTTGGCCAGAACTAGTAGATGACCACTGGTCATTTTAAGGTCAAGGTCACCGTGACCTTGAATGTAAAAATGTTAAAATTCTTATTTCATGGTATAACTTTCTTATGCTTGGACTTACAGTCTTCAAACTGGACATGAAGGTTGGCCAGCACTAGTAGATGACAATTGGTCATTTTAAGGTCATTGAAGGTCAAGGTCACTGTGACCTTGAATGTTAAAAATTAAAAGTTGTTTTAACTTTCGTATGCTTGGACATGGACTTTGCCATGACTAACAGATGACCACTGGTCAAGAGAACAACTGGTCATTTTAAAGTCTTTCAATTGACAGTGACCTTAAATGTGAATATTTTTTTCATGATTTAACTTTGGTATGCTTACCACTGGTAATTTCAAGGACATTCAATTGAGGTTCACAGTTGCGGCAACTTCAAATGTGAAAGGGCTCTAAAATATTATAATTTTTGCTGTTTCACTTTGTTGGGGTAGCTTTCAGTCCACTACAAGACAAGGTTGAAGAGACCTGTCTGCTGTGTATTGGGAATCCCAGTGTTTGTCAATTCAAGTTCATATTTGTGACCTTAAATGTTATTGTTGTTCATGTATATGCATGCATTCAAAACATAACACAAGGTTTGCTCATGCCTTGAAAAGTACTTACATTTCATTTTGACCTTTGAACAATATTTCAGTAATTTAAGTATTGCATTGACAAAAACACGAAAGGTACTTTCCTGTCATTTAAATCAAAAATCCGGCTTCAATGCGGTCATCTCCGACCGCGGAACTCTTGTTTAAATTTGTATATGAAGACTTTTAGTTAAAAATTTATGTATCCGTCTTTAATTACATAAGTCAGTCTTTAGTCAGATCCAGATATAAAAAGATAGTAAAAAGTTTGTGCAAGCTGAACACTTTTGTTAGAGATTACACTGGGTTCTAGTACTAAATACTGTAAATACTTTGATAGTTATACATATTTTACTCATGACTAAGAAGAGTAAAAATGGTATTTTACTGAGCATATAAAAATTTGATCTTTTTATTAATTTCATCATTTCATAAGTGATTATAAACATAGTATTTTATTTTTATACGCCCGTCTATGACGGGACGTATTATGGTATACCCCGCGTCCGTCTGTCCGTCCGTCCGTCTGTCCGTCCGTATGTCTGTTAATGTCGTACGCTACGTCAAATATCCTTTGACAGATTTTCTTCAAATTTTAACACAATCTTAATATTGATAAACCCTGATCCCCTTTCGTTTTTGACGGAATTCTGAATTGTCGTTCCAGAGTTATGGGACTTTGTTCGTCAAAATTTCGTGATTTCATTGAATGTCCTACTGTAGCTATATAAAAATGTTAAAGTTGTTATAACTTTGGTATGCTTGGACCTAGAGTCTTGAAACTTGACATGAAGGTTGGCCAGAACTAGTAAGTAACCACTGGACATTTCAAGGTCATTCATTTGAAGGTCAAGGTCACTGTGACCTTGAATGTAAAAATGTTAAAGTTGTTATAACTTTGGTATGCTTGGACCTAGAGTCTTGAAACTTGACATGAAGGTTGGCCAGAACTAGTAAGTAACCCCTGGACATTTCAAGGTCATTCATTTGAAGGTCAAGGTCACTGTGACCTTGAATGTAAAAATGTTAAAGTTCTTATTTCATGTTATAACTTTGGTATGCTTGTACCTAGAGTCTTCAAACTTGAAATAAAGATTGGCCAGTACTAGAAGATGACCACTGGTCATTTCAATGTCATTCATTTGAAGGTCAAGGTCACTGTGACCTTAAATGTTAAAATGTTAAAATTGTTATAACTTTGGTATGCTTGGACATAGAGTCTTCAAACTTGACATGAAGGTTTGCAAGCACACTTAGATGACCACTGGTCATTTCAAGGTCATTCATTCTAAGGTCAAGGTCACACAAGGTCACTGTGACCTTAAATGTTAAAATGTTAAAATTGTTATAACTTTGGTATGCTTGGACATAGAGTCTTCAAACTTGACATGAAGGTTTGCAAGCACACTTAGATGACCACTGGTCATTTCAAGGTCATTCATTCTAAGGTCAAGGTCACTGTGACCTTAAATGTTATTGTTGTTCATGTATCCTACCGTAGCTCAAATATCCCCCGATGGATTTTTTATACGCCCGTCTATGACGGGACGTATTATGGTATACCCCGCGTCCGTCTGTCCGTCCGTCCGTCCGTCCGTCCGTCCGTCCGTCTGTTAATGTCGTACGCTACGTCAAATATCCTTTGACAGATTTTCTTCAAATTTTAACACAATCTTAATATTGATAAACCCTGATCCCCTTTCGTTTTTGACGGAATTCTGAATTGTCGTTCCAGAGTTATGGGACTTTGTTCGTCAAAATTTCGTGATTTCATTGAATGTCCTACTGTAGCTCAAATATCCTTCGATGGATTTTTTTCAAATTTCAACACAATCTTAATATTGATAAACCCTGATCCCCTTTCGTTTTTGACGGAATTCTGAATTGTCGTTCCAGAGTTATGGGACTTTGTTCGTCAAAATTTCGTGATTTCCATGCTCATGTACTTATAAAATAAACCATGTATTCAAATACAAATAAACTGAAGTAAAAAAATGATTCAAAGGGTTATTTATTACCTTACTACTTCATTGGCGAACGACGGGCGTATCATGCGCTCATGGCGCAGCTTTTATTGAAAATAGAATACTGCATTAGTTGTCAATATTCCCCTTAAAAATGATTATCAGTGCTTGGAGTGTAATCTTTTTATTAGAGGGATATAGAATTGGCTTTGTCCGTCCGTCAGTCGAAAAACGTTAAAGGGCTATATCTCAGAAACTATATAAGACATCAACATGAAACTTCATAAGTGTATAGATATGAATGAGGAGAAGTGCCATGCACAAGAACCAAAACCCTACACTTTCTTTAATAAGAGTTATTGCCCTTTGTTGCTTTTTGTCTGATAAAATTATTTAGGGCTATATCTCAGATACCATGCAAGACTTCAACATGAAACTTCATGGGTAGATTGATATTAACAAGCAAATTTGTTGAATTGATATTCCCTGCCAATATGGTTCTGGACACAAAAGTGTTATATTTGACAATCAAAAAAGATTTTTTTCAAGCTACAAAGGGCCATAACTCCTTTATTTATCCAATGGTGTACAATGCCATTTGGCCTGCATCATCCTCTTATCCATATATATATATATACTCATACCAAGTTTCAATGAAATCTGCAAAAGCACTTCCAAGATATGGCTCCGGAAACAAAAGTGCGGGACGGACGGAAGGACGGACGGACAACGCCAAAACAATATCCCTCCGCCTATGGCGGGGCATAATGAGCAGAAGTGTCATGCACAAGAACGATAACCCTTCACTTTCTAAAATAAGAGTCATTGCCCTTTGTTGTTTTTGTATTATGTAACTTTTCAAGGCTATACATGTATCTCAGATAAGATACAACATTTCAACATGACACTTCATGGGTATGTAGAAATCAATGGGAAGAAGTGCTATGTACAAGAACCATAACCCTGCACTTTCTAAACTAAGAGTTATTGCCCTTTGTTGATGTTGTATGATGTAACTTTTCAAGGCTATTTCTCAGATACTATAGAAGATTTCAACTTGAAACTTAATGGGTGTATAGATATCAATGAGGAGAATTGCAATTCATTAAAACATTTACCTTACACTTACATGTAATTATTACCTAAAAATTATTATCCTACACTTAATGATTATACTGTTTATCAAGGTATTTGCACCGATAAACAAAGATTATTTTACGGGAGGTACCAATGCAACGAATTTCTTGTTTACAAATCTATTGTTTATGCCCCCAGTAGGGTGGCATATAGCAGTTGAACTGTTCGTCAGTCTGTCTGTCTGTCAGTCTGTCTGTCCGTCCAAAAACTTTTAACATTGCCCATAACTTGCAATATTGAAGATAGCAACTTTATATTTGGCGTGCATGTGTATCTCGTGGAGCTGCACATTTTGAGTGGTGAAAGGTCAAGGTCATCATTTAAGGTCAAACATCAAATATATGGCTTCAAAGCGGCGTAGTAGGGGGCATTGTGTTTTTGACAAACACATCTCTTGTTATACCCCCACAAAACGAAGTTTAGGGGGGTATATAGGAGTGAGCTTGTCTGTCGGTCGGTCGGTCCGTATTCAGTGTCCGCTCTCTAATTCAAGTTGTTTTCATCCGATCTTCACCAAACTTGGTCAGATGTTGTATCTAGATGATGTCTAGGTCAAGTTCGAATATGGGTCATGCCGGATAAAAAACTAGGTCACGGGGTCACTTAGTGCATTTTAAACATTGAGCATGGTGTCTGCTCTCTTATTCAAGTAGTTTTCATCCGAGCTTCACCAAACTTGGTCAGAAGTTGTATCTAGATGATGGCTAGGTCAAGTTCAAATATGGGTCTTGGCAGGTCAAAAACTAGGTCTCGGGGTCACTTAGTGCGTTTAAAACATTGACATGGTGTCTGCTGTTTTTTGTGAAGACAACATGCAAAATATTCTGTGTCAATGCAGTGGTGGGGGTATTTGTCACCTCAGTGACATAGCTCTATTTTGTTTAAATGTTTTTATAGTGATATATTAAATTATTTCAGGTTTTGGTGGATTCGGAACAACAAACACAACTCTTGGAACTGCACCTACTTTTGGAGGGTAAGTGTGATATTGTTGATGTTTTATTCAAGTAAATTAAGTTGTTGATCAAAATGTTTATGCAAAGCTCGTTTTCAGCGAACAATTTTACAAATTATTATACCCCCACAAACGAAGTTTAGGGGGATATTTAGGAGTGAACTTGTCTGTCGGTCGGTTGTCTGTCA
This sequence comes from Dreissena polymorpha, assembly GCF_020536995.1. NCBI lineage: Eukaryota > Metazoa > Mollusca > Bivalvia > Myida > Dreissenidae > Dreissena > Dreissena polymorpha. The sequence goes on from NC_068358.1 coordinate 131,616,594, forward strand.
GTCCGTATTAAGTGTCTGCTCTCTAATTCAAGTAGTTTTCATCCAATCCTCACCAATCTTGGTCACAAGTTTTATCTAAATGATCTCTAGAACAAGTTTGAACATGGGCCATTCTGGGCCTAAAACTAGGTCACGGGGTAAGTTAGTGCGTTTATTAACATTCAGCATGGTGTCCGCTCTCTAATTCAAGTAGTTTACATCCGATCTTTACCAAACTTGGTCAGAAGTTTTATGGAGATGACCTTAAGGCCAAGTTAGAACATGGGCCTTTCTGGGTCAAAAACTAGGTCAAGGGGTCACTTAGTGCGTTTTAAAAATTGAGCATGGTGTCCGCTGTTTTTTGTGAAGACGACATGCGAAATATTATGTGTCAATGTGGCATGTGGGGGTATTCGTCACGTCTTTGACAAAGCTCTAGTTTATCATTTTAGCGCATTTACCTGTTTTTAACATTTTAATGTAAAAATATCCGTACATAAAGAACACAGAGCCTAAAGGAATAATATGAGTTATAGGAAGTTTTCCTTAAGACATTTTATAAATCCAAACCCAGTATTTTAGTCATTTCTAAGTTACATAAGTTTTGTGATGATAATTGTTGAATGCTGACATATTTTACCATCTGACATATGATAAGGACATACAGTTTAACAGAGCATATAATACAGTTTAGTTGTGTCTCTTGCTTCATTGCAATTTATTATTTAATTCTAGAACCAAGTATTGCCAATACTAAAACTTTTATAAGCAGCTATTAATTTTGGGATTTAGTCGTTGGATAAAAAACTAAGCTTCTTCAAGTAATACATTAAAAAAAAAATGAAAATACACCGACATAATCATCACACAAAAAAGTCACCAAGAATAATACTACACTGTAACTCCAATATAGTGCGGTCCGTTATAACGCTGTGTCCAATGTAACGCGGGGGGTCCTTGGATCCCGTTTTTTCTCCAACCTTCCATTTCTGATTCAAATCCATGTTATGCAACTTTATGTATTTTCAAAGAAGCCGGCGCTGACAGCTTGATTGCTTTATCCGTCCGTTTAACTGATTTTAATCGATTAGAGGTTTAAACGTTTGTACTAGCACTGACTGTCTTTCCTGATAAATGTTTTTATGCTAATCCATGAGTTTTCAAAATAAACGTGTTTCACTATACGGCCTTACAGCCAAGTGAACCAGCCAGCAACCAACCAGGCGGTCCAGTTACAGCAGACACTCCTGGCGCTGACCCATTCCCCATATGGCGACTCCAAACTCTTCTCTAACATGAAGGAGACCTCCATCAAGCGAGAGGACGTCTTGAAACCGACCAATCCTGCCGCTCAGAAAGCGGTCTTGGCCAATCAGCACAAAGTCAGTCCCAGGCCGATGTCAAAGATCAAACCAAAAGCATTGACGGGGAACCTGAATGGGAGCAAGGTTCGTGTTTGTAAAAATTATAAGATTATGTTAGCCACGTTTTAAGAAAACTGGGCATAATGCCTGTGCGCAGTTTCATCCCAGATTAGCCGGTGCAGTCCGCACAGGCTAATCAGGGACGACACTCTCTGCTTTTATGACATTTTTCGTTTAAATGAAGTCTCTTAGCAAAAATCCAATTTAGGCGGAAAGTGTTGTCCCTGATTAGCCTGTGCAAACAGGACTGCACAGGCTAATCTGGGATGACACTTTACGCACATGCATTATGACCAGTTTTTTCAGAACATGACTCGTGTATTGCCTGTGCGTCCCAAGAAAACGAGAGTTGAAGACGTAAGCCTAATTTGCGATAAGAATCTTTAAACCTGCACCATTTATGTAAATCTCTTTCTCATTATGCAATGGTTTTGCTGATATAGTTACTGTTCTTGTTAAATGTCAGATAATACTTAATAAAATATTTTGTGGTTGTTTTGAAAGTATATAAATAACATCTATATGGGAGGTTAAAGTTAGACTTGTTGTTATTTATTTCTGAGCCTTTAACCCTTTTATGCAAACAGCATAAAACCAGAACAGCCTGCTAGTCTGTTCACGTTTATGCCGTTTGCTGCTCATCAGTATCTTTGAGTTAAAAAAATAAAGCTTTTTAAAACTGAATTATGAAGAAATGTCTCAAATGTTATTTCATTTTTGAAGGGATTTCTTACACCTCCAAGTGCGTACCTGAGTGGTAAAGGGTTAACCCTTTGCATGCTGGGTAATTTGTCGTCTGCTAAAACGTTGTCTGCTGAATTTCTAAAATTAGCATTTTCTTCGATTTTTTCAAAGAATACAATCAGAATAGCAAACAGTTTGGATCCAGATGAGACGCCACGTTCTGTGGCGTCTCATCTGGATCCAAACTGTTTGCAAAGGCCTTCAAAATTTGGTTCCCGCTATGAAAGAGTTAATCGAAATTTCCTTTTTTCTGCAGTCCCAGTTGTTTGATGGACTTGAAGAAGAGGAGTTCAGCTTTGGGAACGACACTTTCCAGGCCAGAAAGAGTGTCAAGAAGCTGACATTGAAGAAGATTGGCTCCCAGTCTAACACTCCCAGCAGAGCATCTTCAGTCAGTGGGGAGCCGGCTATGTTGTCATCGCTGCGGGATGAAGAGAACTACAGGGGCAGGTGAGCAACCATTGAAATGAGCAGTTTACCCAAGCAAGAGCGAAAACTTCTATTATTTCTCAAGACCAATAATATGTTACAGGACCTGCTTATATAAAAGAGGGAATCTTAGTAGGCATGGTTGAAAAATTGTTCAGTGCAAGACTTGTGCTAATTGTGATTAGATGTATCATATAGCAATAAGGGACTCGTTTAGTTGTTTTACGGTCAATATTTTTCATATAGATACTTGCAATTAAACAAAATTTGAAAATATTGCATGATATGACAGCAAGTAAATTCTTCCAATTATATTAATCTACACATTTGTTTAGGCATGTTATTATTTTCTTGCTGGTTGAATATTGACCAACTGAAAAGAAAAATGTTCTATTGTTATTTGTGTACAATTTTTTTTTTTAATCTCCAGATTTGTATGCTTTCTGGCGCTGATTGTTATCCTGTCACTTTCAGAGTTTCCCCAGTGGCTTTCTCAGATGACCGCCCGCGTCCACGAGACGCAGATAATGTCCCAGAGACTGAAAACATCATTCGCAGCAAAGGCATCTCTGAACAGATCACCGATACACCAAATAGGGGGTGAGTACGCATTATGCACTTATAGTACGATTACGATTGTGAAAGGGTTCATAAGTAATATCACTCAGTTATTTGTACAAAAATGTGCTATAACACAAGTCTTCTTTTTTTCTTTAAGTTAAAAGAAAACATAAATTTATATTATCCTCTTACTTTTTATGCCCCCGGTAGGGTGGCATATAGCAGTTGAACTGTCCGTCAGTCAGTATGTGTGTATGTAAGTCTGTCCGTCCGTCCGAAAAACTTTAACGTTGGCCATAACTTTTTCACTATTGAAGATAGCAACTTGATATTTGGCATGCATGTGTATCTCATGGAGCTGAACATTTTGAGTGGAGAAAGGTCATCCTTCAAGGTCAAATGTCAAATAAATGGCGTCTGTCCGTCCGAAAACTTTAACATTGGCCATAACTTTTTCAATATTGAAGATAGTTACTTGATTTTTGGCATGCATGTGCATCTCACGGAGCTGCACATTTTGAGTGGTGAAAGGTGAAAGTCAAGGTCATCCTTCAAGGTCAAATGTCAAATATATGGCTTCTGTCTGTCCGAAAACTTTTACATTGGCCATAACTTTTTCAATATTGAAGATAGCAACTTGATATTTGGCATGCATGTGTATCGCATGAAGCTGCAAATTTTTATGCTCCGAGGCTAATAATATACTTTTTCTGTCACACTTTTTTTTTACAGTTTCTCATAGCACCTTCAATACTTTACCGATCTCTATCATATTTTGCATGTAGGTACCTTGCATGGACCTCTACCCTTTGATGAGGTTTGAGGTCACTGGGGTCAAGGTCACCGAGGCTAATAATAGAATATTCTGTCACCCTTTTTTTTTTTTTACAGTTTTTCATATTACCTTCAATACTTTACCGATCTCTTTCATATTTGGCATGTAGGTACCTTGCATGGACCTCTACCTTTTGATGAGGTTTAAGGTCACTGGGGTCAAGGTCACCAAGGCTATTAATAGATTTTCCTGTCACACTTTTGTTACAGTTTCTCATAGCACCTTCAATACTGTACCAATCTCTTTCATATTTGGCATGTGCCTACAGTTAATCCCAATATTATCCTGTGCAGTCCACATAGGCCAATCCAGTATGACACTTATTCCCAAGACTGGATTTTCATAAAGATGAGACTTTCTAGCCAGAATAGCCCGTGCTGACTGCACAGTCTAGTCTGTGACGACACTTAATGCACATGCGTTAAGTCAGTTTTTTACAGAGACTTGCTTAAATCATTTAAATCAAAATGCCTAGTCACATGTATAGAGAATAACAGGTTACTGTCCCATCGTTATGTAATACTGTGAAACCATTTATTTTCGACAGCACAAAATTTCGTCATTTTTATAAAAATGACGATTTCGTCAGCACTTAAATTCGCCGATTTCTGATTTTGAATTTTAAAAAATGCGTCAGCCAATATCCGATTTGTGTGTAATACATATTCGCTATCAATCGCAGTTGCGAAAAATCGTGGTACGAATGCGGGAACACACTTGAGAATCACTGCAGAAGGTGGGGCCTGTTTGTCACATGCCAATTAACTAGTCTTTTGTTATCAAGGGACAGTAATGGACCCTCATAATATATGTCATTCACACGTTCATTGTTATGATTAGCGGACAAGTGGGATCGAATAACCGTTAAAGAGTGTTTGTAACAACGAAGCCAATTGCCAATTAGTCTTATTCTATTATTATAATTGCCATACTGATAACAATTTTATTAAAATGCTGTCAATACCGTTTTAAAACTGTTTGTGTTATACGAAAGAGGTTCCAGATTGTTAAGTGTTTTTTTTTTCAAATAAAATGCTTTTTATACGCCCGTCTATGACGGGACGTATTATGGTATACCCCGCGTCCGTCTGTCCGTCCGTCCGTCTGTCCGTCCGTATGTCTGTTAATGTCGTACGCTACGTCAAATATCCTTTGACAGATTTTCTTCAAATTTTAACACAATCTTAATATTGATAAACCCTGATCCCCTTTCGTTTTTGACGGAATTCTGAATTGTCGTTCCAGAGTTATGGGACTTTGTTCGTCAAAATTTCGTGATTTCATTGAATGTCCTACTGTAGCTATATAAAAATGTTAAAGTTGTTATAACTTTGGTATGCTTGGACCTAGAGTCTTGAAACTTGACATGAAGGTTGGCCAGAACTAGTAAGTAACCACTGGACATTTCAAGGTCATTCATTTGAAGGTCAAGGTCACTGTGACCTTGAATGTAAAAATGTTAAAGTTGTTATAACTTTGGTATGCTTGGACCTAGAGTCTTGAAACTTGACATGAAGGTTGGCCAGAACTAGTAAGTAACCCCTGGACATTTCAAGGTCATTCATTTGAAGGTCAAGGTCACTGTGACCTTGAATGTAAAAATGTTAAAGTTCTTATTTCATGTTATAACTTTGGTATGCTTGTACCTAGAGTCTTCAAACTTGAAATAAAGATTGGCCAGTACTAGAAGATGACCACTGGTCATTTCAATGTCATTCATTTGAAGGTCAAGGTCACTGTGACCTTAAATGTTAAAATGTTAAAATTGTTATAACTTTGGTATGCTTGGACATAGAGTCTTCAAACTTGACATGAAGGTTTGCAAGCACACTTAGATGACCACTGGTCATTTCAAGGTCATTCATTCTAAGGTCAAGGTCACACAAGGTCACTGTGACCTTAAATGTTAAAATGTTAAAATTGTTATAACTTTGGTATGCTTGGACATAGAGTCTTCAAACTTGACATGAAGGTTTGCAAGCACACTTAGATGACCACTGGTCATTTCAAGGTCATTCATTCTAAGGTCAAGGTCACTGTGACCTTAAATGTTATTGTTGTTCATGTATCCTACCGTAGCTCAAATATCCCCCGATGGATTTTTTATACGCCCGTCTATGACGGGACGTATTATGGTATACCCCGCGTCCGTCTGTCCGTCCGTCCGTCCGTCCGTCCGTCCGTCCGTCTGTTAATGTCGTACGCTACGTCAAATATCCTTTGACAGATTTTCTTCAAATTTTAACACAATCTTAATATTGATAAACCCTGATCCCCTTTCGTTTTTGACGGAATTCTGAATTGTCGTTCCAGAGTTATGGGACTTTGTTCGTCAAAATTTCGTGATTTCATTGAATGTCCTACTGTAGCTCAAATATCCTTCGATGGATTTTTTTCAAATTTCAACACAATCTTAATATTGATAAACCCTGATCCCCTTTCGTTTTTGACGGAATTCTGAATTGTCGTTCCAGAGTTATGGGACTTTGTTCGTCAAAATTTCGTGATTTCCATGCTCATGTACTTATAAAATAAACCATGTATTCAAATACAAATAAACTGAAGTAAAAAAATGATTCAAAGGGTTATTTATTACCTTACTACTTCATTGGCGAACGACGGGCGTATCATGCGCTCATGGCGCAGCTTTTATTTATTCTGATATAAACATTAAAATTATAAACTCTATGTGTGTGTTTGTTCTTAAAAAGTAAACTACCGGTATATAAATCAATAATGTCAATAATTTAAAAATAAATAAATTGATACATATAAAATAGTAATAAGTGTGGTTAAACGCAAACAATCAAACAACAAACAGCAATTAAAATATTCTTTATTTATTTGTGATAAATACGCATGTTGATCACACATCGTCATCTTTTCATTTGGTTTATTGTCTTTCATCAGCATTCGCTGCGTGATGGCTAATATGCAACACCCCTGAATAACACAATGCACCTAATTGGTAATAAAGTTATAAACAATTAGCGCTAATTCATTACCATTCTACATAAACGAAGTTAACGCATTCGATACAGCTGTACTGCACACGCGTTTTAAAGAAGTGTAAAGTGTCAGTTAAGTACCTTGTGTAATCAACTTCCCTTTGTGTCAAAACCGGATTAATCTTGATTGCGAAACAGCAGTGAATGTGTGCATGGATTATGTTGGAATTTAATGCCTCATGTCTACGGTAAACTTTTAAAATATTGTTCAACTTAGTGTTTGTTTGTGTTCAAACATAGAGCATGATTGTTCGTTAGGATCTTAAATTCGCCGATCGGTCGACTGACGAAATTTATGAAAATTAATGCCTGACGATTAATAATGGTTTCACAGTATATCAGGCGAGGCTTAGAATAATATAACGGTGAGGCTTGCCGAGCCGTTATTTTAATCGTGCCGAGCCTGAGATATTACATAATGATGGGACAGTAACCTGTTTTTCTGTTTATCATAACACATTTTCCAAAAAAATCTGCAAAACAATCCATTTCTTTATATTTAAAATGTACGGATCCCTGCTGAATTCGCTGATCCGGCTTGTACACGTTGACATAATGTAGAAACGGCGTTCGAAAAGACAACATGAATAATCGCTTATTTTAAACATCGTATAGAGAGAAAAAAGTTGTTTGCACTACGAATGGGAAGAGTACAACCGCTTTAATTATAAACGTCTTGAATTGGAGATCAGTAATGGACTGCAGGGACAAATTTAATCGAACAACACATTTCACCGAATAGTTTGGAGACGCCATTTTGGAGATGTGTATTGAAATTGACATTTTGATGATGGTGTCAATAATGACATAAGTATGTAAGATCGTTTGTTTAGATAGACGAGGATTAGCATACAGTTATCATTTGTCTTGACTTGCGAGTGCAATGACTATATCAATATTTAAGATTTATTGCCCGTTTGATGACGTCATTCAACTTCTGCAGTGCTGGCTGTTGTGATTTAAAAAACAAACAATGTTTTTGTGATTTTTTTCTTTAAACTATAATAAAATATGTACGTTCTTGGTTTCAAATTGTTTGTTTTGTTGAACCTGATTCATGTTGATAGAAATTGGTGACTTTATTGCAAATCCCACGTAACTCCAAACATTGACTGATATAAGAACTTCCTGTTGACCATGATATAAAAAAATATATCAGGCAACGTTATATCAGGCAGATATCAATGCGGTGGTATAATAAAAAACCCATTTCTGTTCAGACTGAAAAATCAGCATAGGGTTGATTAGTTTTTTCTGATTATCAAATCTCTTCCAGAGGGAACATGGATGACACGATCGCCATCTTGAATGCTCATAACAGGTCGAGCTCCATAGCTGATCCCCCTGTGATGCAGAAATCCCAGAACGATACTGTGAACATCAGCATCATTTCACACGATGATTCCAACACTGAGGAGATCAATGTCGACGAGAGACCAGTACGGATTCTTTTTCTCTTTTTATTCTATCAAAATGAGCCGCCTTTTGGGCAAACAGGTCTTACTGTGTGTGCTTTAACCCTTTCAGTGCGGGAACCGAATTTTCAAGGCCTTTGCAAACAGTTTGGATCAGAATCAGACGCCACAAAACGTGGCGTCTCATCAGGATCCAAACTGTTTGCTATTCTGATAGTATTCTTTGAAAAAAATCAAAGAAAAAGCTAATTTTAGAAATTCAGCAGACGACATTTTAGCAGACGACAAATTTCCCAGCATGCAAAGGGTTAAGTATTGTCTGAGGCTATTCAGGGGTAATACTTTCCTCCTTTATGTCATTTTTATGACCCCCTTCGAAGAAGAGGGGGTATATTGCTTTGCTCATGTCGGTCGGTCGGTCTGTCTGTCCACCAGGTGGTTGTCAGACGATGACTCAAGAACGCTTGGGCCTAGGATCATGAAACTTCATAGGTACATTGATCATGACTCGCAGATGACCCCTATTGATTTTGAGGTCACTAGGTCAAAGGTCAAGGTCACGGTGACCAGAAATAGTAAAATGGTTTTTGAATGATAACTCAAGAACGCATACGCCTAGGATCATGAAACTTCATGGGTAGATTGATTATGACTTGCAGATGACCCCTATTGATTTTGAGGTCACTAGGTCAAAGGTGAAGGTCACGGTGACCCGAAATAGTAAAATGGTTTCCGGATGATAAATCAAGAACTCATACGCCTAGGATCATGAAACTTCATGGGTAGATTGATCATGACTCGCAGATAGCCCCTATTAATTTTGAGGTCACTAGGTCAAAGGTCAAGGTCACGCTGACCCGAAATAGTAAAATGGTTTTCGGATGATAACTCAAGAACGCTTTTGCCTAGGATCATGACACTTCATAGGTACATTGATCGTGACCCGCAGATGACCCCTATTGATTTTCAGGTCACTAGGTCAAAGGTCAAGGTCACAGTGACAAAAATCGTATTCACACAATGGCTGCCACTACAACGGACAGCCCATATGGGGGGCATGCATGTTTTACAAACAGTCCTTGTTTAAAAGAGGTCTCTTCCAAAAAAAAAAAAACAGGCCTTTCAGAGAGTGTTGTCCACGTTTAGCCAGTGCTTAATGAACCAAACTGGGTATCATGGGTAGTGAGTCTGAGCAAAACAGCATATTTGATTTAACTTTAATATATTTATATTTATACTTATATATAATAGAATACTTTTGACTGTTCACAGTTTTTCTTAAGTTTGCGAAAAAATGACTGAATGTTATTTGTCTACTTATAAATGTATTGACTCAACTTTCCCTTGTATCCTCAGATGACCCCTCCACCACCCCACCCTGCAGGTATAGTGTTGATGCGGCCGGGATACTACACTATACCACCCGTCGAGGCCCTCGCGGAACTTGTTGACGAAGACGGGAACTGCTACGTGGAGGACTTCACAATTGGACGCGAGGGATACGGCAGCATCTTCTTCCCCGGCATGACAAACATCGCCAACATGAACTTTGACGAGATCGGTAAGAGATGGTAGATGTTGTCCAGGGATGGCAAATAGAAGGAGCCCTTTAGAGAATCGCCTCTTAAATGTGTGGAAGGCCTAAGTTTTCTAGAAAACACTCATCATCTGTTACTGCACTTAAAGTGTTGTAAGAAAGAGGGTGGGCTACCTTGGTCAGAATGTTTGATTCTTAACGTGTTTGTCTCCTACGAGCAATGAGGCTTTATCAGTCTTATCTGCATTTTATATTTAACCCTTTACCACTTAGATACATATTTTTACGCATTGTAGTCCCTTAGAAAGTTTAATTTAATTAAATACCTTTCTTACTATAATCAAGTCTTAAAGGCTTCATTTCCAACCCTCAGATACTGATAAGCAGCAAACAGCATTAAACCTGAACAGACTGCGAGTTACTCGCAGGCTGTTCTGGTTGAATGCTGTTTGCACATGGCAATTTCACTTTGCTTTTGAGTGGGAAAGGGTTTATAACAGATTTGAAAGTAGAAAAACATGTTTTATGAAAGGTCTAAATCTTATGCTTACTTGTATATCATTTCCATATATCAGTTATTTCATTTGATTTTAATCTAAAAATATTCTACAAGCCATTTTCTGGTTTTCCTTCAATAAAAATGTAATTTCTTTTAATAAAAACAGCATGAACTTGACACTGATATAAATGTTTGATGAAACATGTTTGTAGCTTTACAACACAAATTTCTAATTTTAAATGAGGGAAAATTTTAACTCCTAGAGTCACCTACAATGCAGGATTCCTCACACGTTACTTCCATATGTAGTAAAAAATCAATGGTCATGATATCTTTCTGTTTGCAGTATTTTTCCGCCGCAAGGAGGTGATTGTCTACCCTGACGATGACAACAAGCCTCCAGAGGGGGAGGGCTTGAACAAGAAGGCTGAGATAACATTGGACTGTGTGTGGCCTCGGGATAAATCTGCGGGTACACCGATAAAGGTATGATTGTTAATATGTGCTGCCCTTTTGTTACAGACATTGGTCCACATATGGATTTCGAGCAGCAAAACACAAACATAGGTGTTGGTCTTATCTGTAATTTTCTTGTCTGATTGATTATTTGCCAATGAATAAAGATACTTATATTTGTGTTTGTGATTATAAGTTATGCAGGTCAACTGACTGTTATATGACTAAAAACTATTGAAGAATGAAAAAAACAACTGCCTCTTGTAAAGCCAGGCTTTTTGCATGTGCGTAAAAGTCTTCCTGAATTAGCCTATGCACATGCTTACAGCGCCCTCACACTACTTTGGGGGAAGGGGTCCGCAGCCCTTAGGAGGGGGAATTTTCACGGCTTTTCCCTTTTTGGGGGATTTTTTTACTTACTCTCTCATTATGACATTTGTACATGTTTGCACTATATTCATTGCATTTTTCATAATTTAGTATGTTTGCAAAGATTAAATTGAAATAGAATTGAGATATATAATCCTGAGACACATCTTTTTATTAAAAATAAAAAGGGGAAAAAAGTATACTTTTCAGGAGGCGGACTGCCACCAAAATTCCACTCAGATTTAATAGATTTAGGGCCCTGGCTTATCAGGGACACTTCCGCTTTTAATATTCTTTTCTTTCAAAAAAGTCATTTCTTAGCGAAAAAATCCAGTTTAAGCAGAAAATGTCCTCTCTGATTAGTCTGTGCAGAATGTGCAGGCTAATCTGGGACAACACTTAACTAACATGCATTAAACCCTGTTTTCCTAGTGCAAGGTTTAAGTGAATATTACTGAACAAACTAGGATATAACATTTTTTAAATTCTTTTTTGACAGAGCCCAGAAAAGCTGAAGGCAATGAACTGGCAGGAAAAGATAGAGTTCAACTCCATGAAGGTCGGGGCAAAGTTCATAGACTACCGTCCAGAGACGGGCTCCTGGGTGTTTGAGGTGAGTGGCCACGTTGGAGACGGGCTCCTGGGTGTTTGAGGTGAGTGGCCACATTGGAGACGGGCTCCTGGGTGTTTGAGGTGAGTGGCCACGTTGGAGACGGGCTCCTGGGTGTTTGAGGTGAGTGGCCACGTTGGAGACGGGCTCCTGGGTGTTTGAGGTGAGTGGCCACGTTGGAGACGGGCTCCTGGGTGTGTGAGGTGAGTGGCCACATTGGAGACGGGCTCCTGGGTGTTTGAGGTGAGTGGCCACATTGGAGACGGGCTCCTGGGTGTTTGAGGTGAGTGGCCACGTTGGAGACGGGCTCCTGGGTGTTTGAGGTGAGTGGCCACGTTGGAGACGGGCTCCTGGGTGTGTGAGGTGAGTGGCCACGTTGGAGACGGGCTCCTGGGTGTTTGAGGTGAGTGGCCACGTTGGAGACGGGCTCTTGGGTGTTTGAGGTGAGTGGCCACGTTGGCGCCAGCAAGACTTTAACACATGTGACATTTTGGTGGCTTCCCCCATTTTGGGGGAAATGCAATTATGGGATTAGGTTTTTAGCTCACCTGAGCGATAGCTCGAGGTGAGCTATTGTGATCACTCAGCGTCCGGCCGGCCGTCTGTTAACAATTTGTAAACATCTTCTTCTACTAAACCATTGAGCCAATTTCAACTAAATTTCATGTGGAGCATCCCTAGGTCATGGGACAAAAGAATTGTTAAAAAAAATTTGATCGCATAACCAAGATTGCCGCCATGATCATATATGGTAAAAACCTTAAAAAATCTTCTTGTCAGAAACCGCTCATCAGATTTTCAAAAAATTTCACAGGGATGACCTTTGAAGGCTCCCCTGAAAAAGTTGTTCAAAGAAATTTGATTCGTCAAAAAACATGCAGGAGCTCGTTGAACTTTGCATGTTTATTCGTTTTTGCCTATTTTGTGAAAACTTTCGAAAATCTTCCACATTTTTTGTCCGATCCTTTCTAAATTTGCACAGTGTCTTTATATCGATGAGAACACGAACCCTACAAAAAATGAGCATTATTGGTCCATGAAGTACAGAATTACCTCCCCTTGAATTGAGAAAATGGTGTTTATGCAATGAAGTCCAAATTTTTCATCCAATTCTTTCCAAACTTGTAAGGATTTAGCATGGTTCAAACAAGGGAAACAACTACCGTTTATGCATGTTCTTTTTATTACAGATTTGCCTCCCTTTAATTCATTCAAAATCTCATTTTACAGCAGAGATTTCAAATCTTACATGTAAATGAGCCCCATATTTACTGCCAGTGCTAGGTTACCTTTTCCCATTTGATCATTCTTAAGTATTGGTCTTGTAATGCTGCTACTGCTTCTGCTACTACTACTACTACTACTACTACTACTACTACTACTACTACTACTACTACTACTACTACTACTACTACTTCTACTACTACTACTACTACTTCTACTACTACTACTACTACTACTACTACTACTACTACTACTACTACTACTACTACTACTACTACTTCTACTACTACTACTAGTACTACTACTACTAGTACTACTACTACCACCACCACCACCACCACCACATCTACTATTACTACTTCTACTACTACTGCCACTACTACTACTACTTTTACCACTACTACTACTACTACTACTACTACTACCACTACTACTACTACTACTACTACTACTACTACTACTTCTACTACTACCACTACTACTACTACTACTTCTACTACTACTACTACTACTACTACTACACTACTATTACTACTACTACTACTACTACTACTACTTACTACTACTACTACTACTACCCACTACTACTAACTACTACTACTACTACTACTACTACTACTACTACTACACCACCACCACCACCACCACCACCACCATTCACAGTGACAAAAAACGTATTCACACAATGGCTGCTACTACAACTTATAGCCCATATAGGGGGGCATGCATGTTTACAAACAGCCCTTGTTTCTATGGGATTTTAACCACAACTGTTCATGTTTATCTCCGACACATATTTTTAGGTCACCTGTCATGAAGTGACACGGTGAGCTTATGTGATCGTGTGATGTCCGGCGTCCGTTGTGCGTGCCTGCGTTTGTCCGTGCGTCCGTCCGTCAACAATTTGTTTGTGTAGACAGTAGAGGTCACAGTTTGCATCCAATCTTGATGAAATTTGGTCAAAATGTTTATCTTGATATAATCCGGTTTGGGATTGTATTTGGGTCATCTGGGGTCAAAAACAAGGTCACTAGGTCAAATAATAGAACAACCTTCTGTAGACAATAGAGGTCACAGTTTTCATCCAATCTTTATGAAATTTGGTCAGAATGTTTATCTTGATGAAATCTGGGTTGGGATTTTATTTGGGTCATCTGGGGTCAAAAACTAGGTCACTAGGTCAAATAATAGAAAAACCTTGTGTAGACATTGGAGATCACAGTTTTCATCCAACCTTTATGAAATTTGGTCAGAATTCTTGATGAAATCTGGGTGGGATTGTATTTGGGTCATCTGGGGTAAAAATCTAGGTCAAATAAATAGAAAAACCTTGTGTTGACTATAGAGGTCACAGTTTTCATCCAATATTTATGAACTGTGGTCAGAATGTTTATCTTGATGAAATCTGGATTGGGATTGTATTTGGGTCATCTAGAGTCAGGAACTAGGTCACTAGGTCAAATCATAGAAAAACATTGTGTAGACAATAGAGGTCATAGTTTTCATCTGATCTTAATGAGTCAGGTGAGCGATTCAGGGCCATCATGGCCCTCTTGTTTTTGAAGTCCACTGATTTAGGAAAAACTTATTAAATGTAATTCTTTCTGATAATTCATATTATACAATAAATCATATGAAGTTAAGTTAGATTCTTTGTTGACTGTAATTGAAATAAATTGAATTGGGGAAATAGTTTAACCAATTTGCTATAACAGACCCATAACAGTATATTGTTGAGGGTTTTGTCAACAGTGTAGAATTAAAAATAAAAGACAGCTATTGCTTTTTGGTAAGTAAATATTGCTAATCCTGCTATGTTGTACTTATAAGTTACTGTCTTTAGGTGAATTAATAATTGATAATTACTGCTACTTTTAAATTCATGAAGTATACATGACAAAATGATGTACTTATGGGCATTTTAAATTGTACAAAGTTTGAATACAAAATCCCTTGTGCCAAGTTACTTTCTTGTTTATGACAACAGGTTGCATTAAAATTCATAACACATGAAAAAATCAGATAAGCTGTACTGCAACTGCTGAGTTGTAGACATAATGGTAACAACTATTTATTGCTTAACCCTTTTCCGTATAAGAAGCTAAGTAAAAATGGCATTTGCAACCAGCATAATACCAGAACAGTCTGCAAGGAACTTGCAGTCTGTTTAGGTTTTATGCTGTTTGCTGCTCATCAGTAACTAAGGGTTAGAAATGAAGCCTATAAAACTTGAATTTAGTAAGAAAGGTATGTAATTAAATGTAACTTTTTAAGGGACTACAAATGCGTCAAAATACGTATCTAAGTGGTAAAAGGATAATTTCTAATACTAAGAACTTAAAATGATGTGTCTGGCTCCAGGTTAGGCACTTCTCCAAGTACGGCCTACTGGATGACTCAGATGAGGAAGAGGTGACTGAGCAGGACAAGAAGCGTCTGCGTACCTCGCAGGCCCAGCAGGTGGCTGTACAGGTCAGTATCTAGCCCCATCTGGGAGATTGGGGGTGGGGTAAGGGAGATGACTCCTGACTGGACGATTGCTCAAGAACAGGGGAGAGCACTTTTGGGATATTGAATAACATTTTGACCACAGCTGCCGACATTTGTTATTTCAGTCTTTCATGTAAGAAAACAAGTTTTGTCAGAAAATCTAGGGGCCTAGCAGAAATTTCAGGGGTCAAGGGCTCGTGGTCTCCCGCTGAGTTATGTCCCTTCTCAAAAAATGTCAAATCTCTTCATTAAAGTGTTGTCTGTTTAGGGTATTTGCAATGTTGATAATTACTTTGGAATTGCTGTAATTAAGGTGGAGCCTGTATGATATGTATGTAGAGCTGGATATATTTGTGTTGTCTGTATTCATGATAAATGTATTAGCAAGGGAGTGACTCCTTTGAATATTAGATGAACGAAGGGAGATAACCACACATGGAACTGTTACTTTGATCATGTTGTTCAAGACTTTAGCAATTATTGTTTGTATTTTCATTTTACATTCAGGCAGTTTTCTGAAATGAGAATATCTTCGATTCCAGGATCAATAACAATATTCCCAGTGACTATTTGGAGCATATCTTGTGTGTAGATATGACTCTTGTAGAAAGGGAAACAGTGCTAAATCTTAGTCATGATGTGTACCAGACATGGCTACAAGTGATAACAGTAGGCAAGGGCTATTCTGCTAGAGACTGCTTTTTCATTTGTGTTTATTATTATGAAAAGGATAACTGCGGAAACAAATGGCAAATAGTGTTACAAATGCAGTTCATCTTGTGCATGCACTTTTGAAATTGTGTCTTCATTATATTTGAATTATAGTGTATAATATATTTTTTAGAATTTCTTTGTTTGATTGTATATGCATTTGAATTTATTCAGTATGAGAGTATGCTGATATAGATTGTATCTGCCTCAAGCAAAATATGTAAATAATTATGCGAGTTTTGATAACCCATTATATATTAAAAGTGTGTTTGTTCAATTTAATACATTTAATTGTTTACAATGACCCATTCGATAAGCAAGATTGATTTCTTAAAGCTGTATCAGTGTTAAATATTTGTAAAGTTCACATGTTTTATTGTTTCAATTGATTTGAAGAATATTTTTCTGTGTATTAAATGTCTTCTTCCAGCATAACTATTACGTCTGATCACTAATAATAAAAGACGCTTTGGTAATGATCTTAAGTTGGCACTTGGGGTTAATGTGAAATTATTATATTTGCTTAACTTCAAAATAGCAACTTTCCTCTGAATCCTCGTCATGTTTTGCAGATTTGTTAATATACATGGGAAGCTAATAAATAGTATAATTAAAGTTAATGCCAAAGCATATTTGAGTCGAGTTCTGAGAAAACTGGGCTTAATGCATGTGCGTAAAGTGCACAGGCTTATCTGGGACGACACTTTAGGCACATGCATTAAGCCCAGTTTTCTCAGAATGTGACTTGGTTTTTATTAGCTCTACTGGCCATAGGCCAAAAGAGCTTATGGGATGGCATGGTGTCCGTCTGTCTGTGTGTGTGTGCGTTAGACTTTCTCTTGTTTATCAGATAATGTCCACATTTTTCATCCGATTCTTTTCAAACTTGTTCAGTGTGCTGATATTAATGAGGACTCGAACCCTATTGAAAATGGGTTACATCAGAGTAAAAAGTCCAGAATTATCTCCCCTTGAATTTGAGAAAATTTTGAAATAAGGCTTGTTTACGCCATCAAGTCCACAGTTTTCATCCAATCATTTCCTAATTTGCACAGTGTCTTTATCTGAATGATGAGTCAAACCCTAATGAAAATGAGTCAAACCCTATTGAAAATGAGCAATATCGGAGTTATAAGTCCAGAATTATCTCCCCTTGAATTTGAGAAAAAAATGAAAATCTTTAACATTTTGCCATAACTTTTGCAATATTGAAGATAGCAACTTCATATTTGGCATTCCTGTGTATCTCATGGAGCTGCACATTTTGAGTGGTGAAAGGTCAAGGTCATCCTTCAAGGTCAAAGGTAAAAAAAAATCAAAGCGGCGCAGAAGGGGACATAGTGTTTCCGACAAACACATTTCTTGTTTGTTTACATATAAAATTTTATCCTTTTGAAACTTCAACGGATGTTTTATATCATCAAGGGCCAGAACCCCATTGAGAGTGAAGAAAATTTGTCCAACTTATTGTTGAAAAGGAGCCATTTGAAGTTTAATTTTTACATTTCTTCTTGTTTATGCGATGAATTTCCCATTTTGGGTTTGTTTGTTTAAAACTTACTCAGATTGTTCATACTATCAAGGGCTTGAGCCCTATTGATTCCAGCCAGTAGAGCGATTCAGGCCCTCATGGGCCTCTTGTTCTATTTAAATATTAAGATTTGATTATTGTAAAGTATAATGTACTGTGCACTTTTAAATATGTTTGATAATATGCTTATATTGTTATTGTTGATAATTTGTTTGTAATTATGCGTTTGAAAAAATTGAATTTGTAGATATGTTTGAAATCTTTATTATTCTCTGTTTGTATTAACAAATTAATTGATTTTATTAATGAACCAATTTGGGCGATTTGATTTGGCAAGCTGATTGCCAGCCAAGTTTAAAAACAAATTTATATATATATTGTAATCAAACTTTATATATTTGTACATTATATAGAAACTTTGATTTTTATTCGTGTGTGATTGTTGATTTCAATGTTACCATTACTTAATAAAAGTACTGACAGTACTGGCGTGGCGATGCTTTTTAAGAGGATGGATATAAAAGCATAAATTTAAGTTTATCTACATCACCATAATTGTGTATGTGGGTACGAAAATTTTGGCTAAGAAAAAAAATGGGTACGAAAATTGTGGGTACAAAAATTATGCCAATAAAAAAATTGGGTACGAAAAAAAAATTGGTTACGAAAAAAAATTGGTACGAAAAAGAATTTGGGTACGAAAAACAAATTGGGTATGAACAATTTTTGGGGGGGGTACGTGGAAGTAGTACCTGTGGGGAACTTGACCCATTCAGCGAAACTGGGAGGCGGGTTACATTCTCAATCAAATATAACAAGAAATATCTTTAAAAAGATTTTCGACTTGTATTTTCTTTACTGCTTATCTTAAAAAAAACGTTATGTTACAGGAATATGTTTGTGGGTTATGACATTACGTTATGTAGCAGATATATTCAAAACTTGACATGCTCTTTAATTGTACCATGCTCTTTAATTTCACGTGTATATCATACAAAACTTTATGAACATATAATTTTTTTGCATAGGTTCTGGGGGCATATTAAAATCGCACCGCCCGTCAGTCAGTCAGTCCGTCCGGATAAGTTTCCACTCAATAAGTCAAGCAATTGTCATCAGATCTTCACCAAATTTCATGACAATGTGTAAGGCAATAACATATAGGTCAAGTTTGATAATCAGCCAGATTGACCCAGACACTCCTGAGTTACGGCCCTTGAATCATCAAAAAATTGTGTTTTTTCTCATTTCCGCTCAATAACTCAAGCAATTGTCATAACATCTTCACCAAACTTCAAGAAAATGTGTAAGGCAATAACATCTAGGTCAAGTTCGATAATCTGCCAAATTAACCCAGACGTTCCTGAGTTACTGCCCTTGAATCAACGTAAAATTGTTTTTTTTCTCATTTCTGCTCAATAACTCGAGCAAATGTCATAGGATCTCTGCCACACTTCATAAAAATGTGTAGGGCAATAACACCTAGGTCAAGTTTGATAATCGGCCAAATTGACTCAGACACTCCTGAGTTACGGCCCTTGAATCATTGAAAAAATTTTTTTTCTTATTTCCGCTCAATAACTCGAGCCAATGTCATAGGATCTCTGCCACACTTCATGAAAATGTGTAAGGTCATAAGATCTAGGCAAGTTTGATAATCAGCCAAATTGACTAAGACACTCCTGAGTGACGGCCCTTGAACCATCGAAAAATTGAGGTCTTTTTGAGGTAGGATGGCATATACGCACACAAATTTTGATCCCTTTGACCTTGAACTTGTACTTAGGTTCAGCGTTAAGGTTTCGAAATCTACGTTTAGTTTTCGAAAAAGCATTTTTTGGGGGCATATGTCTTCCGATGGAGACAGCTCTTTTTCTCTTTTGATTATTGTTTTTTCTCTAATTCAATAAGCTAAGGCATGTTTGTTCGTTAAGTTCGGCAATAATTTCATGATGAATCCCGAAAGTAGGTATGAGCACATAGTCGAATACGACTTGAATACGTGAGTTTGCCCATGAACACATGGTAAGGTTAACTAAATCTCCGCGATATGACCTAATATGTGTTGAAAACAGAAAACAATATCCAACAAACGAATGATTTATCAAACATAGTGTGTGAACTGATGTGGATCTTAAATTTCTGTTTGAAAAGTTTATTAAATATGCAAAATAGAAGAGCAAGCATAAGTCAGAGCGAGTTTCATATATGTCTTACGGCTATTATGCTGTTTATATACCATACTCGCTTTAACGTTTACAAATGTCAGGTTCGAAATAATTGTTTTCTTTACACTCATGATCGCGTTAAACATACATGCCATACGTCCCGGATTGTCCGGGACAGTCCCGGAAATGAAGAACTTGTCCCGCTGTCCCGGAAATCTGTTAAATGTCCCGGAATTTACAAAATCCATATATACATGTACATTATCTTAGGCTTAAATGCACCTCGAATCTGTGTATATCTGCAGCGTCTCCATGACAATGCCTACCCGAATAGGCAGACTACGCTACGTGTCAAAATCGATCAATTAACAGGGGTCCTGTTATCATATCGATTGTCTCACGTTCGCGGTCAAACCGAAAAGGCGGCATTGTTTAATGTGGTTGTTAATTGACTTTAATCTACAACGTCATTATTTCCCGCTGCGTAAGGGCAAAGGATAGTTGTTCACACATCTAAAGTCCAACATCGCTGAGTAAAAAATTAAAAAGCAGTATGTATTGTGAATTGATTTGAGTTGACGATCTAACGGTACTGTATTGTTGTATTTTTTTATTATATAAATGTTATAAATGAATAAAGGCGTATCAACAACTACGCGTTACACACCGGTCTTAATAACAATAACGCAGTGACGTCACCATCTATGTTTAGAACGCTTACACTGAAAACACGTGGCTTGTATCTAGTAACGGAAGTAGTAATGTTAAATTTGACGTTAACAGATCAAGTGTATTTCGGATAGGCTTTCGAACTTTTGCAATTAACGATGCGAAACAAAAAAAAAACGTACCAAAAATGCATATGTCTATAAATATCGCTACATTTTATACATGTCCCGGAAAATCGGCAAAAGTCCCGGACAATTTAACTCAATGTCCCGGAATTGGTCTGAAAAATTATGGCATGTATGGCGTTAAACGTTAATTATACATGTTTTCATTCGCAATTTATTTACAGAAAAATCACGACAAATGTCAAATACAATACAGAAAATGCATAATTGTTTAATTGATCTATAAACATATAATGGATTGAATATAACTGATTTAAAATTAACGTTTTCAAACTATTATTAAATCTTTTTCCCAGAATATGCTGTCCTATTTATAGCTGAGCTTCCTTTACCTTTATAAATGATAATCAGCGAGGTATGCCAATTAGAAAAATTAAGCTATCTCAATTGGACTGGCTCGGTCTCTTACATAGGTCGCCATTGTGAAGATTTTTTTCATGGTTTGATAACTTACACGATCTGCTTCGCAGCATCGTCAAAAATTGTCTCAATTAATTTATTTGAGAACAAAACTTCTTACATTGATACCATATAATAAGACCTCACTTCATATTACATGTGGGGTAGTAGTGGCCTGGTCTCAGTTACAAAAAATATACTTTATTTTAGTCTCAAGCTTTTGTAATGGAACTTTCTGCTTAGACACTTTATTTGAAGACTTGTTGTACATGCTGTGGGTTTTTCCAAGGTCAAAGTCAACATAACAAAAACAAAGAAAAAGAAAAAAAGGGTTTCACAAAGTTTGTTATCTATAACTGAAATACAGGTGACCGTTTCAATAAACATCTTAGTTCTCATTAAATTTTATGATACGATACATTTTTCTAAGATACATAATTGCTTTAGTCCATATCATATGATTTTCAGTACTTAATTACATTGGCATATCAAGTGCCGTATATATTTAATGAGCATTGCTAGCTAGTTCGTCTACTTATTAAGATTACAAAATTCTCTCGTAAGTTAAAATTGTTGTACGATCGTTTATGAAACTGCCCCCAGATGATGTCCTACAACAAGTTCGTTTTTTAGTTTTAAGTACATGTATATTAGGGGAAAAAATAGAATGTGCAGCTATTTCAGAAGATTGTTGTCATGTTAAGTTTGTCTTTTTTGTTATATCAATAACCTTTATATCTTTTTATTTGTTAATTTGATTTTCAATGTCTGTTTTTCATTACATTATTATGTGCACCATTAGTATATACAGTGATTTGTTTTGCCAAAAATGACAGCCTCTTACAGGCCGTTTCACAATGGCAAGAATGATTGTTTCCCCAAAACAAGCCAAACTTTTTTAATAAACTCATTCAATGGTTTATTGAGTTTGTTATGCAGGGATATAATTCCAGAGCGCTTTACAAAATAAATTTACGAATGCAGTTAAACATGCACTTAAAAACAATTGGAATCCTATTATTTATAATCATATTAATATTGATTAATTTGTCCCAAATTTCATGGTTTATCGTGCTATTATTATTCCCAATCCAAAAGTCAAAGACTGTAAAATATATAACAAAAAAAATCACTGATATAATGCACTTATAATCTTAATATGATCATAAATGTATCGTTTCTAAATAAATTTGGTGTTTTGTGCTTGTTTATTTGTTATATTTGGAAAATATGCAGTGAGTCATGTATTCTTCATGTCCCCCCTGCTATTACACTCGCAATTGTCCGCTACATAAATACTCCAAATCAAAGAATATTTAGAAAAATAAAGTTAACCCATAAAAAATCATTGTTCCTTATAGCAATAGCCAATATTTCAATGCTAGATGTGGTATGGAAACATAGATGTAACACGATACAAAATGCTCGTTTTATTAACCAGGTTTTCTAAAGGAAAAAACTGGTTATTAGATTGGTGAATGTCGGCAAGTGGGCAAAACAATTCTTCCGAGCGCAACTCCTTCATTTCTCAACGGATTTCAAAAGAACTTTCACAAAATGATTGTCACCAAGTGCCCTAGCGCATATTGTGGGGATTTTATGATTCTGTCGAAATCAAATCAAATGACTAAAAATGGATTGAATTTGACACAAGGGGGGTAACTAGGAACAATCAGTAACAATGCACATTTGGAATTGTCTCCCTTTATCAGACTTTTAAATCAAGGTCGCCATGACTAAAAATATATTGAATTTTACACTAGTGGGGTAACTAGGAACTATCAGTATTAAAGCACATTTTGAATTTTATCTATTTATTAGACTCTTTTTATGTCCCCCACTATAGTAGTTGGGGACATATTGTTTTTGCCCTGTCTGTTGGTCTGTTGGTTGGTTGGTCTGTTGGTTGGTTGGTTGGTTGGTTTGCGGCAACTTTAACATTTGCAATAACTTTTGCAATATTGAAGATAGGAACTTGATATTTGGCATGCATATGTATCTCATGGAGCTGCACATTTTGAGTGGTGAAAGGTCAAGGTCTTCCTTCAAGGTCAAAGGTCAAATATATGGGTCAAAATCGCTCATTTAATGTACACTTTTGCAGTATTTCAATATTCAAGATAGCAACTTGATATTTGGCATGAATGTTTATCTCATGGAGCTGCACAATTTGAGTGGTGAAAGGTCAAGGTCATCCTTCAAGGTCAGATGTCAAATATATGTGGCCAAATCGCTCATTTTATGAGTACTTTTGCAATATTGAAGATAGCAACTTGATATTTGGCATGCATGTGTATCTCATGGAGCTGCACATTTTGAGTGGTGAAAGGTCAAGGTCATCCTTCAAGGTCAGAGGTCAAATATATGTGGCCCAAATCGCTAATTTTATGAATACTTTTGCAATATTGAAGATAGCAACTTGATATTCGGCATGCATGTGTATCTCATGGAGCTGCACATTTTGAGTGGTGAAAGGTCAAGGTCATCCTTCAAGGTCAAATATATGGGTCAAAATTGCTCATGTAATGTCACTTCTGCAATATTGAAGCTAGCAATTTTATATTTGAAATGCATGTGTATCTCATGGAGCTGCACATTTTGAGTGGTAACGGGTCAAGGTCAAGGTCATCCTACAAGGTCAAACATCATATAGGGGGACATTGTGTTTCACAAACGCATCTTGTTTTTCATATTGAAAAATCTGGTTTTGTGACAATTTTGTCCCTTGTTTTTTGTGCGACTATAGATTTCATCTGAATTTCCTGCCATGATATCCGAACATTAATGAGCAAATGAGAGACTGGCTACGGGCAGCCTCAGAAGAACGATGTATTCATGAGAACTATGTCGTGCTTCCAAAGCTGTCCAAAGCCAATCACGGGTTAGCTCGCAAATGTTCGGATATCTTAGCCAGAAATTCACATGGAATATATTGTGCCACAAAAAATTAAAACATATATTTTGTATCGTGATTTAAGAAATAATTATAAAGTAAGCATGTCACATTAAACAAGTAAATGTAAACATTCTTGAAAATGTCTCTGTTGATAAAAGTAAGGAAGTCTATTAGGAAGTCTACTTTCCTGTGCGGACTACTGAGACTTATCTGAGACCACATTTATCGCGCATTAACCCTTTGCATGCTGGGTAATTTGTCGTCTGCTAAAATGTCATCTGCTGAATTTCTAAAATTAGCATTTCTTCAAAAAAAAAAATCAAAAAATACTATCAGAATAGCAAACAGTTTGGATCCAGATGAGACGCCACGTTCTGTGGCGTCTCATCTGGATCCAAACTGTTTGCAAAGTCTTTCAAAATTCGGTTCCCCAATGAAAGAGTCAATCCCAGATTTCCCAGAACACAAACCACTTATGTGTTATTTATATACATAAAACATCCCACATTCATAGTTTAAAAAAATACTAATGTGAAACAATTTTTGAATTTTATCAGATTTATTTGGGTAACTCTCAGTGTCAAGATTTCCATACAGCTTAATACGTTGATGAACATAATGTGAAAGTAGTTTTTAATATAATATGTTCTTCAACAAAATTCAAAATGACCTTCTATTGTCCGTCTTCTATTTTATTTGGAGGACCTTCCGCAATTTTGTCAAGTGAAATGTTTCAAAATCTTAAAACATGGAAAATGTTAAGTTAGTGATGAATTCAGATGAGATTATTTAGCAGGCTTTGCAAACCTAAACCACAAGAATTGGAGAGTGACTCATGTTTTCGTGCAGAGCAGAACTTACCTGTATTCATCACCTGGAATTTAATTATTTTCACAATTTTCTGTCTTCATTACAAAAGTTAACAAAAATTAACTTGCTGAAAGTAATACTAAAATATTAAATGATGTTATTCAAATAAACAAAATGATGTCACTGTAAAATGGTGTTTGCTGTATACAAGAATGTTGAATGCACAATAATTTATCAAATGGGGTTTTATGGTACGACAATAGAATTCAATAGGTAACTACTTCTTCATTTACATATTTGAAAACAATCTGCTTATATTATTAATCTGTATGACTCAAAGCTCAAGGTCATGCTTTGACACGGAATGTGAAATACAGTACTAACTTTCATACCTGAATATTGGTGTTAATTCTAGGATGTGGCAGAATTAATCAATAATTATAACTCTCCGTGCGGGAACCGAATTTTGAAGGCCTTTGCAAACAGTTTGGATCCAGATGAGACGCCACAGAACGTGGCGTCTCATCAGGATCCAAACTGTTTGCTATCCTGATAGTATTCTTTGAAAAAAAATCGAAGAAAATGCTAATTTTAGAAATTCTGCAGACGACATTTTAGCAGACGACAAATTTCCCAGCATGCAAAGGGATAAGTGATAGCTCTAGTGTTGCTCAAGTGCAATGTGGCTGTCAGTTAACATGTTTCATGGGAAGCAATTATGATCTACATATTTGGTTTTAACAGTTAGTTTGACCTCAAATTACGCTCTGGAAAAATAGGGTTTAATGCATACATGTTACATATTGCCTTTGGTTAGCCTGTGCATTCCACACAGGCTTATCATGGACAACACTTTCTGCTTTTAGGGAATATTTTGTTTAAAGAAAGAGTTTTATAAAGAGCAATGCACTGTAGGCAGAAAGTAGTCCCAGATTACCCTGTGCAATGCACTGTAGGCAGAAAGTAGTCCCAGATTACCCTGTGCAATGCACTGTAGGCAGAAAGTAGTCCCAGATTGCCCTGTGCAATGCACTGTAGGCAGAAAGTAGTCCCAGATTACCCTGTGCAATGCACTGTAGGCAGAAAGTAGTCCCAGATTACCCTGTGCCATGCACTGTAGGCAGAAAGTAGTCCCAGATTACCCTGTGCAATGCACTGTAGGCAGAAAGTAGTCCCAGATTACCCTGTGCAATGCACAGTAGGCAGAAAGTAGTCCCAGATTACCCTGTGCAGACTGCGTAGGCTAATCCAGGGCAATATAATATGTAAGGCTCATGCATTCAGCTAGGTTTTCTCTATGTGCCACTCAGTTCAATTGTTCTAATATTAATATACTTGCTGTGTTTTTTGATTGACAAATTTGCATTGTAAATCTTCTCATTAACAACGTAATAAGCTGTTACAAACCTGATCATGGCATATGTGTTTTTGTTCATATTTTGTTTGTCAATATTGTTGTCAGATTATAATAGAATAGCAATTGTTTTTTTAATTATCATTGATTCTTGGCCTGTGAAAAATTGTTGTTCACACTGATTCATGCCTACTAACCCTATGGCTAACACTGTCATGCTTTAATTTAAAAAAATTTGAACTTAACACAGTTGTTTATTGACTTATAAACAATGATTAAGTGCAAATTATTATGCACATCCCATTCCAATACCATATACTGTCGAAACATTTTCTCCCAGTTTCTGTTATTTATATTTGCCAACAGCCATTTCCTACAGAAAACTAACCTCCTTGACAACAACCAATTCTCTGTCCCTTCACAGAAACAGAAGCTTCTGCTAGACCCTAAAGCGGGAGCGCCTAAATCTGGTGCAAGAGGTCAGCAGGACGGCCCCCACGTGGCGCGGTTCACTATTGGCACGGATGACGAGAGTGAAGGGAGCGGCGCAGGGGGCCGGGTGGAGATCCCCATGGGTGACGATGACAACCAGATGGGGGAGCTCGATGGAGAACCAATGGGGGTGCTCACTGAGCAGGGTGGGTAACTCATGTTTTGGGCTCAGCTCAGGTTAACTATATTGCTGTATAATTTCTGGTAACAGATGAGCATGATAATATGGCCATTTTCCACCTACTTCTCATGTATGGCCTAAGTATGTGCACTTCATACTTGTAAACTGCATTGATTGTCCAAGTAAAGGATTTGTAGCTTACTACTAACTGATCGCCATATACCTTAAATACTTCCCACACAAACAAACATTTTTCTCAACTTTTTGTCACACATACATTGCAGACGACGAAGACTTGATGCTTGAGGACCAGCCCTCATCTCACCGCCTGGCCAGCAGCATGGGGGTCGACCCTCGCAACATGCAGGTCATGAAGGCTTCCTTCTTCGAGGACGATGACATGCCTGCTCCAGCTTTCGGTATGTTCAGAACTGGGTACATTTGATGCCTAGGTAACTTGACTGCAAAATACCTCACGCTTTATTGTTGAATTGTCAACATTAAGTTTACCGGTAAGAAGGACATTTGAGCCAAATTACTGGATTTTTGTATCCAATTGCTTGCTAGTGTTTATTAAAGAAAAAGAGGACTTTATTAACTTACTAGTGTTTATATTAAGAGAAAAGGATTACCTTGAATTTTTTCACCTATCTTGTCAGATTATCAGATTCTTTTTTTACTTGTCCAAACTTACATTTTGGTTGTCCAGGACTATTGAAATATCGTTAATGTTGAGCCCTTTTTGAGGGGTGGGGGGGGGGGTACCATTTTTGGATGTATGGAACAAATATCACAGCAGTGCAACAAAATAAAATTGGCTGAGGGGAAACTGCAGGATTTGTGTTTTTGAGAACCTTTAACTAAGGGAATGACTCCATATAATGGACACAGCGGTAGAAGGTTAAACATTTAAAAAAGCTCTGAACAGTATAATAGCAGTCGGCTTAATAAACTAAAATTTCCCGATAAGATTTTGATGTTGTGATTTGTCATTTTCAGGAACATACATGACTGTGTGTAATTAAGTTAAAGATGGATTTAATTTTTACAGTCTTCTGACAAAGCATTATTTACTGCTTGTTGTTTCCCCAAAGAATGGATATTTTTATCATTAATCATTATCTAGATGGTTCCATGTTTGGCAAGAAGTCCAGCTTGTCCACTGGATCACCGTTGCTAAGGAACAACGAGGGAAGTGGCCCCAGTCTCTTCAGCTCTGCTCTGAAATCAAAGTACATGGCGCCTGTCAAGTTGGCCAACCTTCCTCAACGGGAAACAGCAAATGAATCAGGTATTAATAACATTATTATCTTAGCAGGAAACCACAAATGAATCAGGTATGTAATAATATTATTATCTTAGCGGGAAACCGCAAATGAATCAGGTATGTAATAACATAATTATCTTAGCGGGAAACCGCAAATGAATCAGGTATGTAATAACATTGTTATCTTAGCGGGAAACCGCAAATGAATCAGGTATGTCATAACATTATTATCTGCTTATTTCAGGGCTTCCCCTGGCTCAAAATTTTTTTTAGCCAACATTTTAGCCAATTGGATTTTTTTGTAGCCAAATTTTAGAAACTGTAGCCAAAGTTTTAGCCAAGCATTAGGGACCGCCGCGTGAAAGTCTAGGGGTGTAAGAACACAAATAACTACAATATGAAGCTTAAATATATTTATTACTATAATCATCCTTTTAAAATATTGTACATAACAGAATATCAGTTTATAAAAAAAACATTTATAGATATACATACATCTAGATATACATACATCAATGTAATAATCATACTTTTATTCTACATAACAGATTATCAGTTTATTCATACATCATAAGCACATGTTCAGTTCACATTGTTTACAAAATTAGCACATTTTCATTATATTAAAGATATTCATTCTTGAGCACATATTTCAATATTTGCAAAACATTACAGTTGATCAAGACTAAAGATGCTTTATTTTCAAAGCCTCTCACTTCATATTGTTAAACAGTTATATTTGGTCATTTGGATATGATATACATCAGCTTTGACAGCTTCTGTTGTTAAAACATTTTCTGTAAGTGGTGGATGATTTCTAGGCTCAAATAAATGAATGTTTTTAACGCATATTTCTTGACAGAAAGGCCCAGATAATTGCTACCATCCATTCTAGTTGCCTGAAATATGATAAAACATAGTTTTACAAACTATCAACAACAAACCAACACATAAATGTCCGTATCTTTAAATGTCCGAATTTTTAACATATCCGAAATATATTACTATGAGTGAATGGTATACTTTTTATTTCCGAAATTGTTGGTTTCTTAATCAAACTTTACCTTTCCCAAAATATTATAATAATGAAACTATTAAACAGAAATTCCTGTTGAAACAAGATTTCATGTTTTGTGAAGAAATAGTTTTTTGTTAAATGCTTTGCCAGGCCCGTGGTATTGACATAATGTTCGATAACACCTTTTGTTTTCACACCAGCAAGCGTTCTATACATAGATGGTGACGTCACTGCCAGTACACAATGCACCAGCAAGTTTCCTTTGTTTCGATGACCGGTTCTGACCGGTGTTGCTGCAGACTGCGTATCAAATTTTCTGGTTAATAACACTATAATGTATTGACGCACAGTCGACGGTTTAAAGAGTTTACTATCTGGGATGGTACTTGACAGGCAAAAAATGTTTCTCCGAGCATTTTCGCCAACCGAGAATTTTATTCGCCGAATTTTAAAAACGTTTCGCCGAGCATTTTCGCCATCCGAGAATTTTATTCGCCGAATTTGCAAAATTTTCGCCAACGGCGAATTTGGCGAACGACAGCGGAAGCCCTGCTTATTTTTTTTAGACATTATTGCTGTTGATTGCATCTTTCTTGTGTGTGTCTAGTTTGTTAGTACCTATGTTAGAAAATTTCAATGCAAATGTTTGTTGACATTAATTGAAGGCAAAGTTCGATAATCAACCAAAATGGCTGCAGAGACATGGCCTTTTTTATACAAAAAGCTAGTAGTTAATGCAAACTATTTTTTGTGTGGACTTATTACGCATTGAGCGTAATAATTTCGTCTTGTTCCGGAAGTGCAAGTCACACGGCGGGTCCCAGGCACATGTTATCTTAGAATTAATATTTCTGAATATTAAGCGATAGTTTGAATCAAACTCGTGATTATTCGGCGCACAAAGATCCTCTTCACGAGGCTATACAACGTATAGAGGACAGGTTATCCAAAATTGAATAAAATTTTGTGTTCTAAACTCATGCTTTTTTAACAAATCTTCACACAACTTTTTATGTCCCCCACCACTATAGTGGGGAAATATTGATTTCGCCCTGTCTGTTGGTTTGTGTGTTTGTTTGTTTGCCCCAACTTTAACATTTGCAATGACTTTTGCAATATTGAAGATAGCAACTTGATCTTTGGATTGCATTTGTATCTCATGGAGCTGCACATTTTGAGTGGTGAAAGGTCAAGGTCATACTTCAAGGTCAAAGGTCAAATATATAGCTTCAAAGTGGCGCAAAAGGGGACAAACACATATCTTGTTTCTCATGAAATGAAAGTCAGGTTCAATAACCAGGCAAAAATATATGGCATGGCATTTGGTCAATGGTATACAATGGGGTTATATTGTTATTCATAAGTTTACCTTGTTTCAACTACAACATACATTAAAAAAAGGCTAACAATTATAATGGTTCCATACCATTAACGCTGATTTTACTGCACTTCACTGTTTTTGAAATGGTGTGCATAGGTATATTGCAAGCACACCTAGCTTGCACTTTGGTTCATTGGGATCAAGCTCAAGTTCACTGTTACTTATAATTTAAAAATGGTCTTTGTTAAAAAAAAAACATGTTAGTTTGTATAGAGATATTGCACTGAAATTGTGTGTAAAATTTCCACACCTGGCATGGGAGTTCAGAGCTTGCTTTTGGACAGAGAGACTGTGTTGAAATTGTGTGTGTAGGTATCTTACATGTATACCTAGTGTATGATCCATTTTGGACCAGTTGGGTCAAGTTTGTGTTCAATGTGTCTTAAAAATTGTTTAGTTGTGAGGTAGGTATTGTTATGAATTTTTTTCTGTTTGAAGTTCACATGAAGACCAATCTTAAGCTTTCCTTTGGGATAAGATGTTTTATGATACAGGGTTCGCACAGACCTTGAAAAGTGCTTGAATTTCAAGGTTCTCCTTGAAAAGTGCTTATAAAGGCTGTGGAGTGCTTAAAAAGTGCTTATTTGCCTACAAAAACTTAAAAATGCTTAAAAAGTGCTTATTTGTGGCTTGAAAAGTGCTTGAAAAACAGGGCAAAAATATTTAATTTAATATCTTTTCCCATGAGTCCGAAGTCGTTGTTGTTTTCACGATTTATGATGGTTCCGATCTGTTCATACGGGCAGGTACTGGATTGGTACGAGTTTTAGAATGTAGAGGATGCAACTGCTACTAATCTTCCGCCAATTGGTCTACTTCGGTTTTTTTGTACGCATTTAATATGCCATTACGGTGCTGACAAGTTGAAATATGCCAGCAAATAAGTGCATTTTTCAGAAAGGATGTCTTAATAAGTACCCTTGGGTTTTTGACAACGCCGATGCTAAAGTCAAAGCATCTTGTAAAGTATGCAGAACAGGTATAGAGATCGATAGTATGGGGGAAGCGGCGTTGAAAAGCCACCAAAAAATGCAGTTTGTTTGTATGTGAAGCAAATTCATTCAGACGTACTGCAAAAGACAAGAGACAAAAAAGTTGCACTTGACTGATTGTCAAATAAATTAGATGATACTGTGAAGAAACTGCGATCTGTTTAAATGAGTGCAGACTCTCAGTCTGAACATATACAGTACACTATTGAGTCTATAACAGATTTTACATGTACATGTGTTCCTGCTGTAGAAAATTACTTAGTAAGGTTACTTTTTACAAGCTTCAATTAATACATTGCATTTTATATTATGTTCAAACTAAACTTAATTAAAGGCCGTTGCGAGGTTCTGTACATTGGTAGTTTTCTCTTTTTTTTTTCAGAATTAATTTGTAGCAGGTGCATATTTGTCTTTAACACTTTGTAGTAGCTATATTACACCACTGGAATATGTGTTATGAACATTTAGAATACATATTCAATATTAATACCAGGTTTTTTTTGGTATGCCTTGAATTGCCTTGGTCAATTACTATATCATACTTAAATATCTTACTTTTGAGTAAACAGTTGTTACTGTAGCAGGGTAGTGCAGACTGTTGAAATTCACATAGAATGTTAGGCAAGAAGAGACCAATTTAGCACAAATGTTGTCAGTATTGGACACGGAATAATATACAGTTTTCAGTAGGTCGGACTAAAAAAGTGCTTGAATTTGGATTTTTTTCCCTTGAAAAGTGCTTAAATTGCATTAGAGAAAATCTGTATGATACCTGTGATAGATCAAGGTACCTGTTACTTAAATTAGAAAAACATTTTTACCCAATAACTTTAATTTTTAGACTTTTCGGGGAAAAAAAGAGCTATACTACTCGCCCCGGCGTCGGCGTCGCCGTTGATTCAAGTTTTTTATAAAGTCAAATAACTTTAACACTATCAAAGATAATTAACTCAAACTTGGGATACTTTTTTATGGCAACAAGACAATTGTGTATGTCAAGTTGCATAACTCTGTCTGCATTATTTTTAGAGTTATGCCCCTTTTTATACTTAGAAAAATTGGTTTATTTTTTAAAGACCGTCAAACCATCACACCCAAGTTATTGCTATCAAACTTGAAATATAATCTTATTAGTGTGTTTTATGTCTTTACTACAAATGTTCAATTGATTGTGGAAAATATACCTGAACTCAGAATCGTCTATAATGTACCACTTCTTTTAAACATAAGCGATCAATATGTTTCAATTATGGTCCTCTCCCAGTTAGAATATGACTATATTACCTTGACCTTATTGAATATGAACAATTTCCCCATTATACTGTCAATCACTCGAAAAGACGAGGGCGCTGTCTTCTGACAGCTCTTGTCAGGGTATGTGTTTTAATTGCTGTCAAAGATCACGTGAATTGCTTGTTTTTCTAGTGTAGTCTTATGTTTTAAATGGTAGATTTGTTTTGTGTCTCTCTGTTTAGCTCCTTGCCATAAGGACTGTATGGTATAGTTAGTTTTTTTCTTTTGCTGTTGCAGCTGAACATTTACTTTGTCTGTATTTCCTGAGCTCTGCATTAGTCTGATTAAATACAAATAATATTGTTTAGCTTTATAACGCTGAAAAAACGTTCCACATCCAAAACCAATATAGTGCAATCATGCTGTAACTACTTTTTGGGTGTGACCTTTTGATATAATACGATTTCAAATTGAAAAAAGTTATATGAATATGAACAGAACTAATCTGAATAGTTTATTTTGATCTGAGCATCTAAAGCTCATTGTTGTAAAACTACATATACAATAACAGCATGCGTTTGAAGTAAAAACAAAACTTATATCATTTTAAAAAACAATTAATTTACAAAGACAGGAATAATGTTGTTCTTATACACTGTAACCCTTGGTGAATCATCCTGTTGGTAGGACTGTATTCCCCGCGTCTGGTGACACCGGAGCCAATCAGAGCTCAGCGCACGCAAGAGACCTTCCACCCTCCAGTGAAAGAGTACATGCTTCTGGAAAGCGGAATGACTCAGCAGGATTACCAGAAGAGGTCGCTGGGTTCACTGGTTACCAAGGTGATCCCTGCGGTGAGGGAAGGCACTCAGTACGGCAAGCAGGCTATGTGCGTGGACGCGGGCCTGTTCATGGGTCGCAGTTTCCGAGTTGGGTGGGGACCTGGGTGGACGTTAGCCCATAGTGGAGATGTCATACAGCCTGTTGAACATGATAAGGGTAATTCTAAATTTGGTGGATTTAAATAAAGACTTTTTAACTTTAACATTTGTTATACTTTCTGTTAGATATTCTTATAAAAATAAAGTATTCTTATTATATTTTCCAGAAATAAACCTGCTCTGTCCAGCATATGCTATTTAAATCCATTATTGTTTTATTATGAGCAATAATATACATGTGCCCTGAGTAAAAAAAAAAAATTCTTAATATATTTTAATAGAAAGCTGACGTGGCTCTTTCATAAAGAAAATGAGTGTATTTTGTCTTGTTTATCTAGAATTACATTAAAAGGAGTTCAACAGATTACAAAGTGTGCACATAACATACCCAATAACTATTAAATCATTATTATTCGTGGAACATTATTTTCATTGATTTTGTGGGTTGACTGGTTCATAAATGAGCCTTGCTCTGAGAAAACTGGGCTTAATGCATGTGCGTAAAGTGTTGTCCCAGATTAGACTGTGCGGACTGCGCAGGCTAATCTGGGATGACACTTCACGCACATGCATTAAGCCCAGTTTTCTCAGAACGCAGCTCAATTGTAACACAAACACATTAACAAATCCAAGGCAGTTTTTTTTCAAAATCTGAAATCTTTCATTTCCATGTTAATGAAAAAGTAATATCATGGAAAACCACTAAATTTCATGACATTTAATATGTATTCTTTTACGGTAGCTTTTTCTCAGTATTCTCAAGTTTTTAAAGACCATGATTGTGACAAATTCCAATGCATGTCTTTTCAGTTGAACAGAAGCCCACGGGCATGTTCAACCTGTTCTCAGGGGGACAAAAGCGGGCCCAGTCTAGTAGGGGGCTCACCTGCTGGAGTGTCCATCTGCAGAAAGTCAACATTGCTGACCACATCAGGCCACAGGACAAGACAGTCATTGTAAGTAACATTGATGACCACATCAGGCAACAAGACAAGAAGGTCATTGTAGGTATTATTGCTGACAACATAAGGCCACAGGACAAGACAGTCGTTGTAAGTAACATTTCTGACCACAGGACAAGAAGGTCATTGTACGTGTGATTGAACCCCCCCCCACCCCTCCCCCCAGCTTCCTTTATGTGTTGTAGCTTGTGTAAGCTTTTTTAGCTCGACTATTATATATGAAATATATATAGTGGAGCTGTCCTACTCACCCCGGCGTCAGCGTTAGCGTGCAAATGTTAAAGTTTGCGTACCACCCCAAATATTTCCTATGTCCCTTGACATATTGCTTTAATATTTTGCATACTTCTTAACCAACATGACCCCAACCTATAAACAAGAGCAGACAACTGTATCGAGCATTTTGTAAGAATTATGGCCCTTTTTTCACTTAGAATATGCATATTATTGATAAATCTATGTTAAGGTTTGCTTACCACCTCAAATATTTTCAATGTCCCTTGACATATTGCTTTCATATTTTAAAAACTTCTTTACCAACACGACCCCAATCTATAAACAGGAGCAGACAACTGTATCAAGCATTTTGTAAGAATTATGGCCCTTTTTCCATTTAGAATAAGCATATTATTGATAAATCTATGTTAAAGTTTGCGTATCACCTCAAATATTTTCAATGTCCATTGACATATTGCTTTCATATTTTGCAAACTTCTTTACAAACATGACCCCAATCTATAAACAAGAGCAGACAACTGTATCAAGCATTTTGTAAGAATTATGGCCCTTTTTTGTCTTAGTAACTGAATATTTTGTTAAATTTTGTGTTTAGATCCACTTGACTTCTAAAGTATCAAAGCTATTGCTTTGAAACTTCAAATATTTTCTTACTATCATGAGGGTACTGTACCTGGCAAGTTCAATTTGTCTTTTGAATGACCTTGACTCTCAAGGTCAAAAGAATAAATTTTAGTTAAATTGCCATAATTTCTTAATTTATGATCAGATTTTATTAATACTTTGACAAAACAACACTTACCTGAATACCACAATGGATTCCACCCAAACAATACCCCATGCCCCAACCCAGAATCCCTGCCCCCCCCCCCCCCCTTTATTTTTAAAAGATAGTGTAATAAATGACCACACCCCACATTATACCCCCTCTCACCCCCCCCCCCCCCTACCCAACCCAAAAAGAATATTTTTTTCTTTGAATCATGGTTAAAAAAACAAACAAATATTTATTTACTTTATTTTTGAAGGATCGTCCAAACTTCCCACCCAAGCTTTTGCTGTCAAACTTGAAATAAAATCTTATTAGTTTGTTTTATGTCTTTACAAATGTTCAATAGATTTTGGAAAATATACCTGAACTATTACCTTGAACTTATTGAATACTTTAAATAATTTCCCCATGATAGCTTACGTTATACGGTCAAGCACTAGAATAGTCGAGCGCGCTGTCCTCTGAGAGCTCTTGTTTCACTTAGAATATGCATATTATTGATAAATCTATGTTAAAGTTTGCGTACCACGTCAAATATTTTCAATGTCCCTTGACATATTGCTTTAATATTTTGCATACTTCTTTACGAACATGACCCCAACCTATAAACAAGAGCAGACAACTGTATCAAGCATTTTGTAAGAATTATGGCCCTTTTTTGCTCGACTATTATATATGAAATATATATAGTGGAGCTATCCTACTCACCCCGGCGTCGGCGTTTCCGTTCTGTTAGCGTGCAAATGTTAAAGTTTTCGTACTACCCCAATTATTTTCATTGTCCCTTGACATATTGCTTTCATATTTTGCATACTTGTTTACCAACATGACCCCACCTATAAACAAGAGCAAACAACTCTATCAAGCATTTTGTCATAATTATGGCCCCTTTTCCACTTAGAATATGCAGCAAATGTTAAAGTTTTCTTACTACCCCATTTATTTTCATTGTCCCTTGACATGTTGCTTTCATATTTTGCATACTTGTTTACCAACATCACCCCAACCTATAAACAAGAGCAGACCACTGTATCAAGCATTTTGACATAATTATTGCCCCTTGTATACTTAGAATATGCATATTATTGATAAATTTATGTTAAAGTTTGCATACTACCCCAAATATTTCCTATATCCTTTGACATATTGCTTTTATATGTTGCATACTTGTTTACCGACATGACCCCAACAATAAACAAGAGCAGACCACTGTATCAAGCATTTTGACATAATTATGGCCCCTTTTACACTTAGATAATTGAACAACACTTACCTGAATACCACAATGGATTCCACCAAAACAATACCCCACGCCCCTACCCAGAATCCCTTCCCCCCCCCCCCCCCAAACGTCCTCCCCCCCCCCAAAAAAAAAATAGTGTTTTTTTTAACCATCATCTTCTAAATTACCACACCCAACATTGTACCCCCCCCCCCCAAAAAAAAAAAAAAAAATTCTTTTTTTTCTTTTTGAATAAAAAAAACAATCAAATATTTATTTACATTATTTTTGAAGGACTGTCCAAACTTCCCACCCAAGCTATTGCTATCAAACTTGAAATAAAATCTTATTAGTTTGTTATATGTTTTTACAAATGTTCAATAGATTGTGGAACATATACCTGAACTATTACCTTGACCTTATTGAATAATTTGAACAATTTCCCCATGATGGCTTATGTTATACTGTCAAGCATTCTGACAGCTCTTGTTATGCTCCCAGATCGACCGACCGACAGACTGACCTAACTGACTGACTGACTGACTGGATTTATTGCCCATAGTTTGAGGCTTTATGCTGTTAATGGTGGCTTTTTTCTTGCATTTTATATGGTTTCTGCATTGATTTTCCATTGTTTTTTGGGATAGATATATCACCTGTAATTTGATGTTTTATAATGTTTATGGGGATTGTATGTATTTAGATATTAATAAAGCAATTAACTTCCAGGTTGGCGTTTAAAAGAATGCATCTTAATATTTACAGGTTTATAGTTCTTACAATTACTCTTATTTATTTTGAAGGCAATCTGAAAAATCATCAGAGATGAACTCCAAATATGACATATCACAAGATCAAATTGCTATTTACTTGAATACATTATTGTCTACTACCGGTGAAACCGGAGGGGACCTATGGTTTGCGCTCCGTCTTTCTGTCTGTCAGTCCGTCACACTTTTCTGGATCCTGCGATAACTTAAAAAGTTCTTCTTATTTTTTCATGAAACTTGAAATATGGACAGATGACAATTTGGAGATAATGCACATCAATTTATTTAGTTCTACGTCAAGAATTCTGGTTGCTATGGCAACAAATTAGGGATGGTAACGATTATCCGGATAATTGAATACTGGTCAAGTATCCGAATTGTAAAAGAGGATCTGAATACTTGATTAAACGATAATGCCCCTGTTGTTATGCACACTATGTTCCTTATAGTATATTTCAACGTTAATCGGTATACCAGACATCGTTGATAGACTGACATAAATCTGTTAAATGGTTATTGCTCAGCGAGTGCCCCTGCCAGTTCCCGAGCACCTTGTTGATAATGGCCGAGTTGCATCATTGCCAACTTGCGCCTCCATGTTTTGTTAATGGTCCTTACTTCCCAATAACTGACACCAATTGGCTACTTATCTTCAATCGACGGGTGCAACATTATGGAAAAATTATCTCTGCCCAATCAAATACAAGTTTTTCAATTGGTCAATTTATATTAATCTGTTATAAAAAAAGAGTATAAATAAAGTTGTGTTTGTCATTACTGTTGTTTTGACAATCTTTTTAACCAAGAACTGCGAGATATTTTTTGTGAATTTCTTAAGCGTTCCGTCCGAGCGCATGTTCTCATCGGCCGGCTTGGTACTTACCAAGTTAAGGAACAGACTAAAAAGCGACTTAGTTATTTTCATGAACAAAAGCCTTAGGTCAGTACATCTAAGCGAATAGAAATAAAATTAAACTGAATGTATTAATTGTATGTAGAATGTTTATATCATAATATGCTTTTGTTTTATTTTTACGATGGTTTTTATTACGAAATTACGTATTTTGCGACTTTGATATTGTTCTTATAAATAAAATAATTTAAATAAAGAAATCATATAAATGCTTTATATTGTTTGTTCTTTTGTTAACAGTGCACATTAATGTATTCACAGTATTGTGATGATCAGGTAACAGCCTTTTTAGTTTACTTACAAAATAATATGGATAAATGGATATATTCGGATAGCGGATACGGTTATCCGGATACCGATTTTGGATACGATTCCCGTCCCTACATCAATATAAAAATAAAAAATAAAATTTACTGACAATGGTGGAGTTTCACCTTTAGGGGACCATATTGCTTGGAAATCTCTTGTTCTATACTTTTATTTGAAAGACAATCCGAAAAATAATCAGAGCTGGACCAAATATGATATCACAATATTACATTGCTATTAACATTTTCTTACAGCAAAACCATCGTGAGATGCTGGAGATACAGCTGGTACATTCCCAGAGCTCGAAGGAGGGAGTGTGCCCCGTGTTTGCACCGTCCCCAGGGGTGGAGGCCCTACATCAGTACGCAGAGAGGAACAGGGATGAGCTAGACACTCTCAGTATGTAATCATGAACTTGCAGAGAAGGGGTATATAAGAATTACTTTGATGGTCATTCGGTTGTTTCCCCAATCAGGGGTGGCGAAATCTCAAAAAACTATACTTGTCCACGGACAACCATTTATGAAATTTAACTTGTCCGTTGCTGAACTACACTTGTCCATTAATGTTTATATATATTATAAATGCATTTATTGATTAATGTAAAACAATGTGGAATTCACCAAAATGAGTATGATTTTCTAGTGTTGTTTATAGTTGTATTTCAATAGTACATTCATTTTAGCAGTTTATTATAAACAATATAAAGACTTTCTAAAACTTTTAATTTTGCAACGCTAGTGTTATTTAAACATGTGTTGAACATAAGTACATCGTAATCTTAACAAATTAAACTAGTCTAATATGTGGACCTCATCAGACTGAGGCTCCGCTACTGGTAGCAATTTGATTATCATCAACTGGTAACCATTGAAAATCAGTGAGCCAAGTTTCTTGAAAAGTTCTGGTGCGTTTACTAAGATTATATTTTTTATCATAATCTTTCTTAGTTTTTTTGGAAGGTGGACTGCTCAATGCTTCGGGTTTCTGCTCCGTTGTTGAAGATTTAAAAAAAACTAAATGTTCCATTTTTACCATTAAAGTCGTCTAAAATAATAAAGTAGACCGTGTTTTGATTACCTTACTTTGATACTTTTTATTTCCGTCTGATTGTAAAAATAAAGAAACCAGTCTTTACACTGTCTAACAGTCGGGCCGAATGTTTAAAATGCGGCATGCTCCTGGTCTTTTATAGAATGAGGGAGATCACTGCGCAGGAGTGTGCCCGTATTTTAGCTTGATTGCTCCGCAAATAGCACTGACAATGTAATCGCATGTCAACAGCCGGTTTTGTAAAACTTAATTACTGCTTTTATACTCGGGCAACTCGGACATTTGATTTCGCCACCCCTGCCAATTGCTCATGTTGTCCACATTAAATGTTTGTTGAGTAGGTTGTTGTAACATTTCCCAAGCCATTAAATCAAAATTTAAAATATGTTATCAACATTAATTGTGCGTGTGCAAGAAACTGTTATAATCACCAGTTGTCCGAACATTCCTAAGTTGCCTTTGTGCATATACAAGGGTTTTTTTAGTTGCTCACTTATCCCTTTTAGTGCGGGAGCCGGATTTTAAAGGCCTTTGCAAACGTTTGGATCCAGATGAGACGCCACAGAACGTGGCGTCTCATCAGGATCCAAACTGTTTGCTATTCTGATAGTATTCTTTGAAAAAAATTAGGGATGTCAACGAATATCCGAATATTCGGTCCCGGACCGAATATTCGGATACTGTTTTCCGAATCGAATATTCGGAAGAAAAAATAAAAAATCGAGTAATTTCAAAGACTTTGTATTCGTAAAATTTGCTTCAAACATTGTCACAAAAGTTGTTCCTCGTGTCATAATGTTTATTCCGGTAGGCGCGTTAATGCGTCGCTATGGTGATGACAGTATACCGGTCATAAATCCCGCTAACAAAGCCGGACACTTTGTGTCAAAATTATGATAGGTGCAAATCGCGTCGGCAATCAAAACACCGACCTGCACTTGATCCAATGACTCGAATTACATTTAAAATTATCAAAGATTAAATGAGTAAAGGAAAAGCCAACTTTGTGTAAAAACAAATAAGACCGTATGGCAATTAAAACACCGACCCGTATTGATCTAATAACTCGAATTACATTTAAAATGATCAAAGATTAAATGAGTAAAGAAAGAGCCGACTTGGTGTGAAAAACAAAACAGATCGTATGGTTTTAATCACGTTGTCCAATCAAAAAAGCTTTTAGAAAATAATTTACTCAACCTCTAATGAGTATTTGCGTATCGAATGTTCCAAACATTAATTAATTACTCAATATTCAATCAGGTATTATACTTAAAGAAATGTTTTTGGTATTTCACCCTCATTTAATTGAAAATATTATAATTGCTACACGCATAAAGTAAATATCTGTCCAAGCAAAATGCCACCTACGCCTTCTGCTGCTTGGAAGTATTTCACGACATCATCCGATAAGATGTCGCCGATCCAAGTGT
Source organism: Dreissena polymorpha (assembly GCF_020536995.1). Taxonomy (NCBI): domain Eukaryota; kingdom Metazoa; phylum Mollusca; class Bivalvia; order Myida; family Dreissenidae; genus Dreissena; species Dreissena polymorpha. Next base: position 131,658,013 of record NC_068358.1, read on the forward strand.
CTTTTAAACGTGGCAACTTTAAAAGACTGACTGTTTGGTCTGTTAAACAGGTTCAAAGTGTGTTGTGGCTATGTACATACTAAGTAATTCGTTTAAGTTCAGCTTTAATTATATGTAGATCTAACTGTTTTATCATGTAATTTTTTTGTCGTCATGTAATATTATGTTTCTCGTTCTATTGTTGATGTACGATATAATAGTTTAAAAACAGTTTTTGTCATTCAATTTTAACAATAAAAAGTAATCAACAACATCAGCTTCGAATTAACGACGGAAACGCTGTGTCAATATTTAAACACTTCCGGTGAACTTCCGGTAAAAACGAAAGTAGAATTCATGGAGTAATGGTACGGTAAACAAAGTTGACTTTTTTCCAACAGATGTTGACCGAATATCCGAATATTCGTTCGGAAGGGTGACCGAATATTCGAATACCGAAATCGGTATTCGTTGCCATCCCTAAAAAAAATTGAAGAAAATGCTAATTTTAGAAATTCAGCAGACGACATTTTAGCAGAAGACAAATTTCCCAGAATGCAAAGTGTTATGTATTAGTTTGCTAGTCACATTATGTGTTTTCAGGTCATACCATAGGAATTATTATTCATTTGCTAAACTCCTTATTTCAACGACAAGTATGTCATTCACAATAAACATTTTACCAAAAAATAGTATTCCCAGATTGGCAGCCATGACTTAAGTTAACTTCCCATAAATTCTTCACTTATACCTTTGCCCTAAAATACAAGAATATGCTTGTTTTGACACTATCACTGATGTGCTGTGTTACAGCTGGACATCCGGATGAGGAGACTGTGAAACACATGGGGATGGTGTGGGACCTCTGTGTGGCTCTTTGGGGAAACATGCCCGAGTTCAACAACATGGGTAACAATTATGCACTACTTGTTTTTGAGCCTTGCTCCATGAAAATGGGGCTAAATGCATATGTGTATAGTGTTGTCCCATATTTGCCTGTTCATTTTGCACAAGCTAATCAGGGATGACACTTGCTGACGTAACTTGATGTTCCTTAACAAGAGACTTCTTTTAAATGAAAATACCATAAAAGTGTAGTTTTGTCCCTGATTAGCCTGTGTGGACTGCCCAGGCTTATCTGGGATGACACTTTACGCACATGCATTAACCCTTTCAGTGCTGGAACTGAATTTTGAAGGCCTTTGCAAACAGTTTGGATCCAGATGAGACTGAAACTAACTGAAAATATTACGGCCGCACTAAAGGTTGCAATACAACAATTATAATTAAAAGCCGTACGGCAGAAAAAGGAACAACTAAAATGATGAAGAATCAATTACAATTCGTTTTCCATTTTTCAAAATCGTTTTCTGTACGATTGATTTTTAATTTCAATACGTTTTCTGTCAAATATAAATTGTAAAAACGAACCTTATCTGTTGCCCTGTACAACTTTGAAACAGACATGTTGTCTTACTCTGTTTGCTATGTTTTCCAGACGTGGGCAAGGACAGCTACATGTACCACAGGGCCAGACGAGAGGCATTCTCCAATTGGCTGGCTTCAGTTTCCATGGAAACCATCATCAAGGAAGTGCAGGAAAATAAGTACAAGGTGTGTACAAACATTTATGTAAACTTGAAATGCAGTGTAATTGATTACAATGGAATCAATTTATGATCCCCAGGGAGGAAATAAAGTAGTCACATCGACCATATGTGGGTGTTAGTGTAGATTGGTTAAAGAATCTCAAGAAAAAGGAATATTCATGAACAACTTATGTATTTTTAATCAAACTATTTCATGTCTTGAAACAAAAATTGTTTGAGGACGAAGTAGAATGTATGCCTGTGTTAATGTAATTAAAGGAAAGAAATATGATCAACATTTTCTTGAATATTACCCATCAGAAGTTGGAAGAGTTCGGCCTCCTTTCCTCCAAAGTTAAAAGAAATTGAGCCATGTCTGGGAAAACAGGGTTAAATGCATGCAAAGTCCTCACAGGCAAATCAGGAAGAGACTTTCAGCTTCTATTATATTTTTCTTTTCTTAGCAAAAATCCAGTTTGGGCAGAAAATTTTTGGGATGACACACACATGCATTAAACCCCATTTTCCCAGAGCAAGGCTCACTTTCAGTTTTTCTCTTCACAGGATAACGGTCACCTGGCAGCCATCTTGAGTTCCCTGACGGGCGGTCGGATCACGGAGGCGTGTCAGCTGGCTCAGAAGGCTGGGGACCACCGCCTGGCCCTGCTGCTGGCTCAGGCTGTCAGCAACTACATGCCACGACAGATGGTCTCCAAGCAGCTTGAGGAGTACATTGAATTTGGGGTAGGTTGGCTTCAGGGACCATCTATATGTGCAGCATTGTGGGAAAATGGGGCTTAATGTATGTGTGTAAAGGCGTTGTCCCAGATTAGCCTATGCTGTCGGCTTGACTTGTTTTTCTTTAAGATGTGAATTTCCTTAAGGAAAAATTTAATTAACCCTTTCAGTGCTGGAACCGAATATTGAAGGCCTTTGCAAACAGTTTGGATCCAGATGAGACGCCACAGAATGTGGTGTCTCATCAGGATCCAAACTGTTTGCTATTCTGATAGTACTCTTTGAAAAAAATCGAAGAAAATGCTAATTTTAGAAATTCAGCAGACGACATTTTAGCAGACGACAAATTTCCCAGCATGCAAAGGGTTTAAGCAGAAATTTGCATTCGAGTTTAAAGGGCATGACATGCACAGGCTAATCTGAGCCAACACTACACACATGCATTAAGCCCTGTTTTCCCAGAGCTTGGCTCATTTTGACTTTTTTTTTCCGAGCAATACTTCTCACCCTAATAAATGCCTCTGTTAAATGTTCAGGTTTCAGGCAAATGTGCAATGACTTCATATAATTGTTTCCACTACAGGTACTTAATTCAAACTTAATAAATTTGTTTTGGGTAATTGTTTTTCTGTCATTGACAAAATTCCTTAACTATGAACTGCAGTAAAGTGCAAATTTGACACTATTTGTATGTCAAAAATTCTTGTTTTGCTTCAGATATTAAATTAAGTTTGTCACAAGCCAATAGCAGATTATTATATGCTTGACCTCTATTTGTTCTCTTACCAGTCATAAGCATGTAAATCTTTGGTGGGCCTTTAGTTGTTATCCCCCGCCATAAGGGGAGGGATATTGTTTTGGCGTTGTGTCCGGAACTTTTGTGTCCGGAGCCATATCTTGGAAGTGCTTTGGCAGATTTCATTGAAACTCGGTATAAGTATATATATGGATAAGAGGATGATGCAAGCCAAATGGCATTGTGCACCATCTGTTAATAACGGAGTTATGGCCCTTTTCATCTTGAATAAATGCTTTTTAATATAAGCTTAGAGCTTTATCTCCATTAACACATGAGCCAGAGCCATGAAACTTGCCATAGTTGTTCTCAATCATCTGAGGGTGCTTCACATTCAACACCCATAATCCTAGGGGCTAAGGTCAAGGTCACACATTGAGGTCAAAGGTCACAAATTTGATGAATTATTCATTATTTAGTCATTCCTTTACTATGCATCAAGGGATTCTGTAATAACTGTCCACAATTGTTCTCCATTACTTAGCTGAGTGTCAAATATAAGATGAAGGTTGCTAGGGTCATGGTCAAAGTCACACACAAAGGTCAAAATCACACATTTTGATTAAATATTCCTTATTTGTTAAGGATTGTACCATACTAAGTTTGTTATTGTCCCAAATACTAATGACACACACATGTTGGGCCCATGCACAAGAGCCAGTCTTAATTTCTTGTACATTTAGACTAATTACTCCCCCCCTGCCAAAGGCAGAGGGATATATAGAGTTGGCGTTGTGTCAGTATGTCACAATTTTGAAATTGGTGGGGGATATCAATTATTCAACGAATTTGCTTGTTCTTTTACTAGCCAATGTCACTTGAAAATGTATATGGCCTCTAGTTTTTGTTTCACTAGCCATTGTTACTTGAGTATATATGTATATCTGGTATTTCTTTCACTATCCAGTGTCTCTTTTATATGTATTTGGTCTCAAGTTTTTCTTCCACTTTCCAATGGCACCCTAAATATGATGGGCATCTTATTAGAAAACATATATTCATTACACAAAGTATTGAAAGAGTGTCAGCAACCATGTCCTAACAGTTTCTAATCCAATCATGACTGACGTCTATGTGGTAACATCTATGGCCCTGTAGGTGAACAACTTCTTCAACGAGACTCGGCTCAAGATCTACAGCCTGTTGGCCGGCCAGCTGGTGCTCCAGTGCAGTGACATGACTGTGAACACGTGTGAGGACATGGGTTGGAAGAGGGCCCTTGCACTGCACCTGTGGTGAGTTAGAACTGACAGAAAATAACCATATAACCTGATTCAAGGCAAATATGAAAATTGGCCAAAATGCATGTGCGTAAAGTGTTGTTCCAGATTACCCTGTCCTGCCCACACAGGCTAATCAGGGATGACTTTCTGCCTTAATTGGATTTTCATTTAGTCCAGACTTCCTTTGAACAAAAAAATCCATACAAATACAAGGTGTAATCCATAATTACCCTGTGCAGACTGCAAACTGTAATCTTAGAGTAAACTTTTTGCACATGTATTGAGAAGTTTTATCAGAAAAAGGCTTATGTGAATTGCGAGAAGATGGTAACATTTGTTTGGAAAATGTTCAGGTGTATTGGTGGAACATGGTCAACAGCATGATAACTGATTGCCCTGCACTTATGTTGAGATGGGTAAGCCTGAACATGGTCGATGCCATGCACTTATGGTGAGTCACAAACTCAAGATTAGGGTCAAATATTTGGGTAGAACTAGGTACCGGTACATGTTTGCACTGTAATTGTGGTGAGTCACAATAGGCGGAACACAGTTTAATATATTGGTGGAAATGGCAAAAAAAGCAAATGTCTTTAATCTTTAAGAACAATGCTTTTAATGAGTTGAAAATATAATATCAAAATTATAGGTTCTTTGATCACATAGATCACAATTGTTGTAGTGTGATAAATAATAAGAGACTCCCTTGGGGAGTACAGGGTGTAATGCATGTGCCTAAAGTGTCCTACCAGATTAGCCTGTGCTGTGTGCACAGGCTTTTAAGAGACAACACTTCCAACTTTAATTGTATTTTAATGCCCCTGATCAAATGATTTAGGGGGTATATTGTTTTCGGCCTGTCTGTCTGTCTGTCTGTCTGTCATTGTATGTGTTAGTCTGTCCCAAAACTTTGACCTTGCACGTAAAATTAAAACTCGTGGGTCTATGTTTTCAAAACTTCACATGTGCATGCATCTCATTGAGATCTACAATCAAACATGGTTTGAGGTCACTGATAAAAGGTCAAGGTCACTGGGGGCATTGTGTTACACAAACACAGCTCTTGTTTGTTTTATGTCCATGTCTTCTTAGCAAAAGTTCAGTGCAAACTGCACAGGCTAATCTGGGATTACACTTTACACTTTAATGGTATGTTTTGTTTAAAGAATTTTCTTCTTAGCAAAAAACCAATAAGGCGGAAAGTGTTGTCCCGGATTTGCATGTGTGGACAGCACAAGCTAATCTGGGATTACACTTTAATGGTATTTTTCGTTAAAAGAATTCTCTTCTTAGCAAAATACTACTTAGGAGGAAAGTATTGTCCCTGATTTGCATGTGTGGACAGCACTGGCTAATCTGGAATGACACACAAGCATTAAGCCCCATTTTTACAGGACAAGGCTGATACACAGATATCAGTAGTACAATGTCAAATGTTTCCATTCCTTACAAAACATTAAAATACTGCCAGGTTCTGCTGCCAAGCAGATGCCCCCATCCAGGAGGCGGTAGAGATCTACGACCGCTCCTTTGAGGGCAGCAGGGAATACCCAGCCTACTGCAGCCCTCCCCTGCCCCCCTACCTGGAGCGTGAGGGGGGTGGGGCACTGGGGGAGGAGGAGGGGCGGATACAGGACACCTGCTACCACCTGCTGGCCCTCTACTGCCAGAAGTGTCGACAGCTGGAGAGTGTTCTCAATCCCACCACCTCTACACCCAGCCAGCTTGACTACAGATTGAGGTAACACAGACACCAGAGTGTTTGTTTTTTCCAGTTATCTATATTTTATAGGGTTAGACACATGTGATTGGTACATGAACGCTATGTTACGATTGTATTTGGTATTACATGTATTCTTGTTATGTGATCTCCGTAAGTAATTTGTTGGTAAACTTTTCAGTCAAATAATATTTCCTTACACACTGAGCAGATTTTTACGAAACTTCAAAGGAATGAATGGATAACTCTCTTTCAAGAGTGCAAAATATATAGTGGAAAAAATCAACAATTAATCGCAATAAAACAAAATACAACAAAGGTTGCCAGACCTGTCTGATTTTGCTATATACATTTAATTTGTTTAGTGATTTAATTTGATAGAATGAAATATGTGAATTTAGGATTGTGAATTTTGGTTCCATTGTTAAATTACCAATTTAAATATGTCCCTATATTACATAAAGAGTTATAACCTTGGAAAATTGTTAACACTCAAGAAGAAAGTCATTCTTAACCAAGCTGGCATTTTTACAGTTAAAGCTCAATTATTTTTTTTACCTGAGTATCAACTACTACATTATGCATTAAATGGCTGCTTTATTCTGGGTGTTAAATCTCTGGTGTTGTGTGTAAAATGGGTAAACTCCTGTATCAGGCACTATACCTCTTTAGCCAAATTACAATAGCCAAGTCTTTGTAATGACAATAAAAAAAGAGAATCCAAGTTCACCCATTAAAAACGCACTGCACACTTCAAACTTAAACTGATGTTCAAATTTCATATATTCTTTTCTGTTGTCATGGTGAAGGTGAATTGGAATTGGTATGTTGCAGGCCTCAACCCGGCAATTTTGGGGAAAATGCAGTTTTACTATTGGGAATTTTTTGCGCAAAAAGTCCACTGATTTGGGAAAACTAAGTTGAAATAAATTAAAGGGAAGTTTTCTTTCAACTTGGGAACTTTGTTTTTTATTTCGCTTTGGGAATGGGTCTGTTTAACAGACAGGTAGATAAACCAGGAAAATATCTGTTTTGTATTGTAGTTCTGTTGACATTTCAGCTGGCACCTAGGTCAGGTGTTACGCAGCTTGTCGTACCGACACCTATCCCCGTACCATGCAGCCAGCCTAGACATGAACTTTGTGGCCCACTTGGAGTCCCTGGGTCTCTGGGAGTGGGCCGTCTTCATAGCCCTGCACTTGGAGAACACTGTCAGGTAGGTAGTGTGCCATGCACTGTTGGGTGAATTGTAGCAGATGAGTTCACAGCCATTTTTTTCTTCTGTATAAAGTATCCGTAAAAGGTACTTTCTCAATTGAGTAAAAACAACAAAATTCCCAATTGACATCTGAAAAATTGAATATTTCAAGCCAAAATGCATGTAATTGAGTATTTGATTAAGTGTGTGCAATTTATGCCAAGAAATTAAAAAGACCAAGAATTGTCAATCTGAAGATTTCACACCGCAAATTTTCCCTATTTCAGTTTTTTCTCGCACTAATTTTTAGCTCTACTGGCCAAAACCCTGAAGAGCTTATGTCGTGGCGAGGTTTCCGTCGTCCGTCCGTGCGTGCGTTAGACTTTTTCTTGTTTACGCGATAAAGTCCGCAGTTTTCATCCGATTCTTTTCAAATTTGTTCAGTGTCTTTATATTAATAAGGACTCAAACCCTATTGAAAATGGGTTACATCAGAGTAAAAAGTCCAGAATTATCTCCCCTTGAATTTGTGAAAATTGTAGAAAATATGGCTTGTTTACGCAATTAAGTCCATAGTTTTCATCCAATCATTAACCAACTTTCACAGTGTCTTTATCGGAATGATGAGTCAAACCCTATTGAAAATGAGCAATATCGGAGTTAAAAGTCCAGAATTATCTCCCCTTGAATTTGAGAAAAAAATGAAAATCTTTAACATTTTTCCATAACTTTTGCAATATTGAAGATAGCAACTTCATATTTGGCATGCATGTGTATCGCATGGTCAAAGGTCAAAAAAATAAATTCAAAGCGGCGCAGAAGGGGACATAGTGTTTCCGACAAACACATTTCTTGTTTGTTATCCCCCACCATAGGCGGAGGGATATTGTTTTGGCGTTGTCCGTCCGTCTGTCCGGAGCCATATCTTGGAAGTGCTTTGGCGGATTTCATTGAAACTTGGTATGAGTATATATATATGTATAATAGGATGATGCATGCCAAATGGCATTGTAAGCCATCAGTTAATAACAGAGTTATGGCCCTTTGTATCCTGAAAAAATGCTTTTTTGAGTGTCAAATATAATACTTTTATGTCAAGAAGCATATTGGGTTTCTTCTTGTTTATGCGATAAATTTCCCATTTTGGGTCTGTTTATTTAAAACTTACTCAGATTGTTCATACTATCAAGGGCTTGAGCCCTATTGATTCCAGTCAGTAGAGCGATTCAGGCCCTCATGGGCCTCTTGTTCCTAATTGGTATGGTACCAGAACTTTTTCCCAATTGCAAAAAAAGGCTGGTTCACTTACAGTATATGGCTTAGTGATTGGATTGAAAAGATACAGTATGTATCTTATGTTTATTAAAAATAAATTCTTAGACTGAACATTTTGGCCACATATTTCTGTTTAAGGCTATCAATTATTTCAAGAGCAGGGGAAGGACTATAATGATCAATTGTATGGATGGTTAAGTCAATTGGAAATCTGTTGTGCTTGCTTTTTAGCACACTACTCGGTGTATCTTACAATCTATATTTTAAACTTGATATTTTCAAGAATATTTTTATCCTAAGGTTATAACTGTTTTACAATTTTCTCTTTAGGCTTAATATTTACAAAGAGCTTAATATGTACAAAGAATATTTTATCAAAGATGGGTCATAACTTATGTAGAATTGTCTGTCTTCATTGTTGCAGCCGTGAGAGTGCAGTACGTGGCATTCTCAGTCGCCATGTACAGCTGGAGGGGGAAGGGGCGTACGAGGAGAAGGAGGCATTGCTACGGGAACGGCTGCATGTGCCACCAGAGTGGATTCACAGCGCCAAGGTGAGTGTTGCTATGGATATGGCAGCATGTGCCATCAGAGTGGATACACAGAGCCAATGTGAGTGTTGCTACGGGAATATCTGCATGTGCCACCAGAGTGGATACACAGCACCAAGGTGAGAGTTATTAAGGGAATATCTGCATGTGCCACCAGAGTGGATACACAGGGCCAAGGTGAGTGTTGCTATGGATATGGCAGCATGTGCCACCAGAGTGGATACACAGTGCCAAGGTGAGTGTTATTGCGGGAATATCTGCATGTGCCACCAGAGTGGATACACAGTGCCAATGTGAGTGTTGCTATGGGAATGGCTGCATGTGCCACCAGAGTGGATAAACAGTGCCAATGTGAGTGTTGCTATGGGAATGGCTGCATGTGCCAACAGAGTAGATAAACAGCGCCAAGGTGAGTGTTGCTATGGATATGGCTGCATGTGCTACCAGAGTGGATACACAGTGCCAAGGTGAGTGTTGCTATGGATATGGCTGCATGTGCCACCAGAGTGGATACACAGCGCCAAGGTGAGTGTTGCTATGGATATGGCTGCATGTGCCACCAGAGTGGATACACAGTGCCAAGGTGAGTGTTGCTATGGATATGGCTGCATGTGCCACCAGAGTGGATACACAGTGCCAAGGTGAGTGTTGCTATGGATATGGCTGCATGTGCCACCAGAGTGGATACACAGTGCCAAGGTGAGTGTTGCTATGGATATGGCTGCATGTGCCACCAGAGTGGATACACAGTGCCAAGGTGAAAAGGGGAAAGAGTATCAGAGATGATTATGGGTTTCATATAAAAAAGTTATCTTGGTACAAACTCATTTATATGAGAAAGCAGAAATGGTCAAGGACATGAAAGTATGATGTCTTTGGGTTTCATCATTACCTATACGAAAATAAAAATTTCATTTTTATGCCCCCAAAGGAGGGCATATATTGATCGGACCGTCCGTCTGTCTGTCTTTCCATCACACTTTGCGTTTAGCTTTCTGCGTTTAGGTTTTGAAAAATGCTCATAACTTCTATGGCCCTTCAGATAGCAACTTGATATTTGGCATGCATGTGTATCTCATGGAGCTGCACATCAATGTCATCCTTCAAGGTCAAAAAAACAAATCCAAGGGAAGTAATAAGCTTCAAATGGAGATAATTATCTGTACCTGCCAAATGATAAAAAACAATTAATAAATCAAAGCGGCGCAGTAGGGGGCATTGTGTTTCTGACAAACACATCTCTTGTTTAAGAATGTTAATTGTTCCTCAGCAGATCAGATCAATGAGTTGTCATTGGGTCTTTGTTGAGCAGACCAGGGCCTGTGGCCCTCTTGTTTTTAGCTCACCTGAGCGATAGCTCGGGGTGAGCTATTGTGATCACTCAGCGTCCGGCGTCCGGCCGTCCGTCTGTAAACAATTTGTAAACATCTTCTTCTACTAAACCATTGAGCCAATTTCAACTAAATTTCATGTGGAGCATCCCTAGGTCATGGGACAAAAGAATTGTTTAAAAAAATTTGATCGCATAACCAAGATGGCCGCCATGACCATATATGGTAAAAAACCTTAAAAAATCTTCTTGTCAGAAACCGCTCATCAGATTTTCAAAAAATTTCACAGGAATGACCTTTGAAGGCTCCCCTGAAAAAGTTGTTCAAAGAAATTTGATTCGTCAAAAAACATGGCCGCAGGAGCTCGTTGAACTTTGCATGTTTATTCGTTTTTGCCTATTTTGTGAAAACTTTCATTTGAATGATAATTTAAGAATGCATACGCGGCCAACAGGGCACACTCTGAACAATATTACTGAAGCAACTGTTCTGTAATCCTAAATCTATAATTATCAGTCCAATGAAACATCATCCTTTTAGTAAAATACAGTGAATCAGTAAAAATATTATCAGAATATGAGATTTTTGTATATTTTGTATGTTAAATATTGTGTTAATGTTTAATTTTGTTAATTAATATAAATATAAGCAGGACAGGGGAGGTAATACACTACAGGGGAAACAAATGCAATAAGTTTAAATTTATTGTTACAGATTTGCCTCCCTTGTAATTTATTTAAATTTTACCAAATGTAAGGCTAACTGCATTTTTGTAATGCATACTACTACTACTACTACTACTACTACTACTACTACTACTACTACTACTACTACTACTACTACTACTACTGCTGCTACTACTGCTGCTGATGCTGCCGCTGCTGCTGCTGCTACTACTACTACTTCTACTGCTACTACTACTACTACTACTACTACTACTACTACTACTACTACTACTACTACTACTACTACTACTACTACTACTACTACTACTACTACTACTACTACTACTACTACTCTACTACTACTACTACTACTTCTACTACTGCTACTCTACTACTACTACTACTACTACTACTACTACTACTACTACTACTACTACTACTACTACTACTACTACTACTACTACTACTACTACTACTACTACTACTACTACTATTTCTTCTGCTACCACCACCACCACCTACTACTACTACTACTCTATTACTACTACTACTACTACTACTACTACTACTACTACTACTACTACTACTACTACTACTACTACTACTATTTCTTCTGCCACCACCACCATCACCACCACCACCACCACCACCACCATTCACAGTGACAAAAAACGTATTCATACAATGGCTGCTACTACAACTTATAGCCCATATAGGGGGGCATGCATGTTTTACAAACAGCCCTTGTTATTTTGAACTCCACCTTCCCAGAATAGTTTAGTTCCTTTGGGTCTCAGGTGAGCGCCTTAGGGCCCATGGCCCTCTTGTTTGTAAAAATTACATCAGAGCTATTTCTGCATATGAATGTTAATCGTGACTTGTGCAATCTACTAAATATGTATGCCCCCAAAGGAGAGCATATAGTGATGGTCTGTCTGTCTGTTCGTCACGCTGCTAGGTTTCGAAAATTGCTCATAACCATACCATAGCTTGATATTGGACCAATGCTACATTTATGTAACATGTGCACCATATGACAGGCGCTACGGGCCAGTTACGAGGGTCGTGTGAGGGACGAGGCCTGGCACCTGCTGAGGGCCGGACAGTGGAACCGGAGTCATGTGATCGTGCTTCGACACCTTGCAGCAGACGACATCATTCACGGTAGGTCTGCAGTCTAAAACGAGTCCCGCTTTTGGAAAACAGGGTTTAATGCTGGTGCTTAAATTGTAATCCCAGATTGGACAGGCTAATCAGAGACGACACTTTCCGCTTTTTAAGGTATTTTTCATTGAAAGTCTCTTCTTAGCAAAAAGCCAGTGTATACTGAAAGTACACTGATTAGCCTGTGCTTATCTGGGACAACACATCAACATGGATTAACCCTTTGAGCGCTGGAACCCGATTTTGAAGGCCGTTGCAAACAGTTTGGATCCAGATGAAACGCCACAGAATGTGGCGTCTCATCAGGATCCAAACTGTTTGCTATCCTGATAGTGGTCTTAGAAAAAAAATCTAAGAAAATGCTAATTATAGAATTCAGCAGAGGACATTTAAGAAGACGACAAATTTCCCAGCATGCAAAGGGTTAATCTAAATTTTCCCAGAAAGAGGCTCATATGATGAAAGCAGCACATTGATACAGCAGTAATAATATCATGCTACTGCATTTTGTCACAGATGAGATATTTCATGGCAGGTTGGTTATTTACAATATCACATTTATTGATTTTTTGTTAATTAATAATTGGGCTTAGAAGTAAAACTTCAAAGGAAATTGTGATTGTTGGTTTGCATTACTATGCTATTATTTTCAACAATCTCATATACTTCTAGGTCATATAATATTCTTGAGTGCACATTGACTTAAGAGTGTACATTTCGATGACATTATTTGGACTACATATTCAAAAAAAGTGTTAGAACATCAATACAAAATTCAACCCCAAAGTGCCCTGAATACCTAAAAAAGATGGAATGTGGAACCAATTTAGAACAGCTGCTGTTTATCATATACTGTAATTACTCTATGTTTTCGCACACTTAAAAATAATTAAAAAAATTCCTGTCCGAAAACTTAGATACAAAAAATATTCACAAAATACAGGTGTTTGAAAACTTAGAGCCGAAAATTGAAGTGTCCAAAAATAGCGTCAATTGTATCAACGACTACCGGTAATGGCACGCGCTTGTAAAATACCATGCCGTATAGTATAAATTACAGTTATATTTGTTTGCACTGCATTTTAAATAATTTTAAATGCTTAATTTATTTGACAGAAAATTACTACAAGGTTTTACTTTGACCAACGAGTTCAAAGATGAGCATGTGATGTACCGATACTGGCTGGTATGAACCTGTAATTAAAACGCAATAAAAAAGCAAACTATGAATTCTTTGTTTGTTCATTTCCGATAGTTGTAGTCTAACACCTTCCATTGTTCGTAAAACATGCAATTGGGTGCATCACACTTTGAAGCGTTTAGTATTTGCCAAAGTTATTTTACTGAGAAGGGGTAGTACCATTGCGGTAGATAATTGAACTGTTAATTGGCAATACCCCTGGTAATTGTCATAACGCTTATGCTATTGGGCGAAACTATTGTTTAACACCGGTTTACAAGGTTATTTACCCAATAACGCAAATGTAATGGTCCGTTGCCCTCAGGCATGCACCTGAAGTATTTTATGATGTTAATCTGGTAGTAAAACCCCATGATCGAATCGTCATTAGATATCGAAAACAGGACCGAAATTTGATAAAATAGCGCTGTAAAATATACTGTCCGAAAACTTAGAGACATTAATTATGGACGAAAACTCGTGTGTCTGAAAATTAAGAGTTACGAAAATAATTATTTTTGCTAAAAAAAGGGGTGTCCGAAAACTTAGAGTGTCCGAAAACATAGAGTAATTACGGTAACTATGGCATGTACTTAATTGTCTGTCAAATTCTTATTGCATTAATGTAACCTTTCTTTTATTCATAATCATTGTTTTATTGAAATGCTGATTATTGCTTGGACAGAGAACCATGGTGGTCTGCTACGGTTCCTGACGGAGTTGTCCGTCCACAGTGCCGCCATCTTGGACTGGCATGTTGGGGGAAAGGTGTTCATGGAGTACATCAACATCTGTGAGAGCATGCAGCAGCTGTCTGAGGTAGGCACATGTGAGGGCAGAATGGGACAAGATGCAATCAGATGTTGTGGGGAGAGATGGGGGGAGGGGCTGGTTATAAATAGTTGTTTTCTTTTTTATGTACCACTTAGAATGGGTTGGGTTATAATGTTGTTTTAATGTCATAAATTCATACCTGCTATCCCAAGCTATACCTTTCTAGGTGGGTTAGCTTCAAGTGCTGGAATTTGGCCACCACTTCTACTGAAACAGATTCAGGTTAAACATAGTACAATGTAACCTTACCGGAAATCAAGAACCGTAACTCATCTTACTTTTCATACAATTAAAACAATGAGCGGGGTTGGGAGGTGAGACTTACCGATAGCAGGTAAGTATTTAATAATTAAAATGAATTTTATTTTAAGAAAATTTGTTTTAATGTCATAAATACATACCTGCTATCCCTAGCTGATTTTGTAGCTGTGGCGGGAGGTTCTCGTTATATTTTCCCATCACAACAAAAACCCATAATCAGGTTTTCAGCCAGAGATAGTAGAAATGTGTCCTCATACAATCTTTGTTAGTACAGAATTGTACTTCGTTTCTGAATAGGACCAGTACATTTACCCCATGGAAGAAACTACCGTTTGAGCAACCACAAGAGGACCCAACATATATAAATTGTCCTGTTGACACTCAAGAGAACGAAGATAGAATGAAGAAAAGGTGGTCGGATTCCTCCAGAAAGCAGCTTGAAGCACTTCAGAAAGTGCAACATTATTAATATTCGTCCACAAAGCCGAAAAAGCTCTTAATTCATGCGGTCTGATTTTAAAAAGGGATAATTCCCTAGATGATAGAGATGAACACACCTTCTTAATAGTCGAGGCTACCCAACGAGAAATAGAAGCCGCAGACACATCCCCCCCTTTTAACGGAATGAAAAGTCTCTTATGAGAACCTCGAATAGACTTTACTCTTTTAAGATAGAATTTTAACGCCCTGACTGGGCAAAAAAAATTATCATCATCTTCATGTCCACAAGTATTAGAAAGACTTGGAACTTTGAAGGTTTAGAAGCCATAGAGGGGAGTTGATATTTAGCAAGGAATCTTGGCTGACATAACAAAGTTACAGATCCATCTGAGGAATCAAAACAAAGATAATCATCCTCGATAGGTTGACCGCCGTACGGTCATTGCCTGGTTACAACACTGGTCATATCATGACCGGTAAGTCATCGGGAAACGGTCCGGTCACCAGGGATCTGTCGCCGGGGACCGGTCCGGTCACCGGCCATCTATCAACAGTGACCGCTCTGGTCACTGGTCAATACTGCCGCTCACTGGTCAGTACTACAGGTCACCGGTCATCGATCAAGAAGCGACATCGATCATCATCATCAGATTATTCCTACTCTTCTTCTTCTTCAAATGCATCTGGGTCGTCAAATAGTACAGACTATAGAGGTAGACGTCGTACACAATCTCCTTTATCGTAGCCCTCATTCACGGCGTCAATACTATCGATACCGATCATCTCGAGACTCTAGGACATGTTACTCTACGAGACGTCGTTCCCATCGCAGCCGATCTGTTTCTCGGCATCGCAGAAATAAGCTCGTCATCATGCTTCACATAAACAGTCTTGCTCTGACTTACCTGCTATCGGTAAGTCCCACCTCCCAACCCCGCTCATTGTTTTAATTGTATGAAAAGTAAGATGAGTTACGGTTCTTGATTTCCGGTTAGGTAACATTGTACTTTGTTTAACCTGAATCTGTTTCAGTAGGAGAATTGGCCGAATACCGGCACTTAAATATTTCTGGAGAAGCTTACCCACCTAGAAAGGTATAGCTAGTGATAGCAGGTAAGTATTTAATAATTAAAATGAATTTTATTTTAAGAAAATTTGTTTTAATAAGTCAAAAAGATAAAGTCTCCTTTAAAAAACTACAGATTAATCTGTCTAAACCTGACACTCCCTGATCATGCAGTTCTGGTTTAGAGGGACTTTTGGCTTCGAGTGGAAATTGAATATTGAAGGTTAATTACACAGTCTATTTTGATAAACACACAATTAAATATGTCTTAGTTTATCAGTGATTGTCAACCATCAAATTGCAAAACACAACGCTAAAACAATAAAACTTGTTATTTTATCTGTGAATAGGAATGTTATTTTATTAGCTCATCTATTTTTTGAAAAAAAATTATGAGCTATTGTCATCACCTTGGCGTCGGCGTTGGCGTTGGCGTTGGCGTTGGCGTTGGCGTTGGCGTCGGCGTCCGGTTAAGTTTTGCGTTTAGGTCCACTTTTCTCAGAAAGTATCAATGCTATTGCATTCAAACTTGGTACACTTACTTACTATCATGAGGGGACTAGGCAGGCAAAGTTAGATAACTCTGGCGTGCATTTTGACAGAATTATGTGCCCTTTTTATACTTAAAAAATTGCAAATTTTGGTTAAGTTTTGCGTTTAGTTCCACTTTTCTCAGTAAGTATCAATGCTATTGCATTCAAACTTGGTACACTTACTTACTATCATGAGGGGACTGGGCAGGCAAAGTTAGATAACTCTGGCATGCATTTTGACAGAATTATGTGCCCTTTTTATACTTAGAAAATTGACAATTTTGGTTAAGTTTTGTGTTTAGGTCCATTTTATTCCTTAAGCATCAAAGCTATTGCTTTCATACTTGCAACACTTACTAACTATCATAAGGGGACTGTGCAGGCAAAGTAATGTAACTCTGACTGGCATTTTGACAGAATTATGTGCCCTTTTTATACTTAGAAAATTGAAAATTTGATTAAGTTTTGTGTTTAGGTCCACTTTATTCCTACAGTATCAAAGCTATTGCTTTCATACTTGCAAGATTTATGAACTATCATAAGGGGACGGTGCAGGCAAAGTTATGTAACTCTGACTGGCATTTGGACGGAATTATGGGCCCTTTATACTTAGAAAATTGAAAATTTGGTTAAGATTTATGTTTTGGTCACTTTACCCCTAAAGTATCATAGATATTGCTTTCATACTTGGAACACTCACAAACTATCATAAGGGTACAGTAAAAGGACAAGTTGCATAACTCTGGTTGTCATTGTTACGGAATTATGGCCCTTTTTTGACTTAGTAACTTTTAATATATGGTTAAATTTTGTGTTTCGATCCACTCGAAGTATCAAGGCTATTGCTTTCAAACTTCAAATACTTACATGCTATCATGAGGTTACTGTACCTGGCAACTTGAATTTTACTTTGACCTTTGAATGACCTTGACTCTCAAGGTCAAATTATTAAATTTTGCTAAAATTGCCATAACTTCTTTATTTATGATTAGATTTGATTGATACTTTGATGAAACTACTCTTACCTGACATACCACAATAGACTTCACCCAAACCATCCCCCGTGCCCTCCCCCCCCCTCCCCCCCTCCCCCCCCCCCCCCCCTAATTTTTTTTTTTTTTTTTTTTTTTTTTATAAGATCATCTCACAAATGACCACCACACCCTCACACTATACCCCCACCCCACCCCCCCCACCCACCCCCCCAAATTTTTTTTTTGATTTTTTTTTTTTTTTTTTTTTTTTTTTTTAAGATCATCTCACAAATTATCACCACACCCTCACACTATACCCCCCCCCCCCCCCGATTTTTTTTTTTTTTTTTTTTTTTCGCTTTTTTGGAAGATAATGTAATAAATGTCCACAACCCCACACTATACACCCCTCTTCACTCCACTCCTCCCTCCTTTGTGATTGAAAATGAGAGTCCCTTCACCTTTAAAAAGAAAATAGATGAGCGGTCTGCACCCGCAAGGCGGTGCTCTTGTTACATTAGCAGTAATAATACATCATTGCCAACCTTTTTGAGTAATGCGGTTTGGACATTTTTAACCTTCCCAATATATTAGCTGACATGTAAATTTAAAAAGTTAATAGTTTACTCCCAATTTACTAATATACCACCCTAAAAAAGCAATTTAAATCAACAATATGTCATAACATCATTTCCCTGATAAAGATGTAATAAACCATAATATTACACCACTTAAAAAAAGTATGTTTGTAAATATGATGAGTATTAGCACTTCTATTGATAGGTATTCATCACGAGCATTAAATTTACTCTAAATTGTTTAACGTTGTGTACAGTCAGAAAAATGTTCTACCACGTTTATTAATTGTGAGCATCTTTAACATAAAATCTGATGTGCACAGCACAACAGATTAGTGGGTTATAATTACACTGAACCTGACCCATTTTTAATCCTAATGATGACGGGTATGCGGAATAAAGGGGATTCTTGTTTGGAGGAGATATTTTATAAACCTTCATAAAGGGAAATAATAAGCACTGGACATTATGTTGGTATTCCCTTTTCAAGAGTATCCAGCTTAGAGAGTTTCCAGTTTACCTGCAAGAGGGATGAATTTAACTTGATAAGTCATATTGATAATTCATCAGGAAAATCATCGGGGTGAAAATTTATTGTTGTCCCAGATTAGCCTGTGCAGTCACAGGCTTATTAGGGACAACACTTTCCACCTAAACTTTATATTTGTTTAGGAGACTTCCTATAAACGAAAAATCAATAAAAGCGGAAAGTGTTTCCCAAGTAAACCTGTTCTGACTGCGCAGGCTAATTTGGGACAACACTTTATGCACATGCATAAAGCCCAGTTTTCTCTTATTGTTAAGTCAGGAGAACCCAGCCAGTATGACCTGGACATGCTGCTGCCAGAAGTGAAGTCCCTGTGTACAAAGGTGGGCAGTCTGCACTGCAGGACATCCAAGGACAGGTACATGCTTTCTTGCTTTGTTTGGATTTTTTTAAGTGTAATAAACAGTAATAAATTCATGTAATTGCTTTCACTATTTACACCATTTCTTGTGCTACTCGCACATAAACTCTGGTTACTCACACTCTGACCTTTTTACTCTCCCTTGGTTTCTCACACTTTCTGAGCATCTCACACTTTCTGAGCATCTCACACTCTATTGACTGCTCCCACTTCCTGGGCTATACACACTTTATGGGTATGCATTCGCAATGAAGTGCACTTACATTGTACTTACGCTCGTAACTGGTAACTACCGTGCTTTATTCCATGAAAAGAACAGAATGGCCGTAGAAATTATTTCATGACCGATCTTTACACCCGTAATGTTGCTGGGTAAGGTAGTGAACTCATGAAGTCTGGATTTGAAGTCCTCCTCCAACTGGGCCAGCCAGTCTGAATTTAGTGTAAATTTACTTCAAGTCTTTGAGGACAGTATTGTGGACTTTGTAAAATATTTAGTAAGACGAGTATGAATTTTCGTGCATCTCTATGTTTGAGGTCTTTTTTAAAAGTCTTGATGCAATTTGTTCTCCTGGAGACTTTACATTCTTTAATGTAGTGTTTAAACTTTCTTGCACAGTAACCATACAAACTGTTCTCCTATACAATTCCCTGTTATCCTATATAATTCTATGTTCTCCTATGCAAAGCCCTGTTATCCTACACAATTCCCTGTTCTTCTATACAAAGCCCCATTATCCTATACAAGTACATGTTCTATACAAAGCCCTGTTATTCTATAAAATTCTCTGTTCTCCTGTACAAAGCCCTGTTATCCTATACAATTCCAAATCAAGGTCAAATAATTAAATTTTGCTAAAATTGCCATGACTTCTTTATTTAAGATCAGATTTGATTGAAACTGTGACAAAACAACTCTTACCTGACATACTACAATAGACTCCAACCAAACCATCCCCCATGCCCCTATATATATATATGTAGAGAGAGAGAGAGAGAGAGAGAGAGAGAGAGAGAGAGAGAGAGAGAGAGAGAGAGAGAGGAGAGAGAGAGAGAGAGAGAGAGAGAGAGAGAGAGAGAGAGGAGAGAGAGAGAGAGATCTCTCTAGAGAGAGATCTAGAGAGAGATCTCTCTGAGAGAGAGACGAGAGAGAGAGATTATTTTATTTTTGGAAGACCGTCCAACTAACACCCACCCCAGAATCCCCCCCCCCCCCCCCCCCCCCCAAAGAAAATTCATTTTTTTGCATTTTTTTCTTATTTTTGAAAGATAATGTAATGAATGACCACACCCCACACTATACACCCCTCTCCACCCCACCTCTCCATCTTGTTTGATTGAAGTATTGAGATAGGTCCCTTCACCTTTAAAAAGAAAAATAGATGAGCGGTTTGCACCCGCAAGGCGGTGCTCTTGTTAGACTCTGTAAGTCTGAGAAGGGGAGATTTAGTTGAACATTATTTTGTATGTTCTCCATGTTCAGACTGTGTCAATCATTATTTTGTGTGTTTTCCTTTTTAAGACTCACTAAGTCTGAGAAGGGGAGATTTAGTTGAAAATTACTTTGTGTGTTTTCCATGTTTAGACTGTGTCAATCATTATTTTGTGTGTTTTCCATGTGTAGACTGTGCCAGTCGGAGATGGCCAAGAGGGCGGCCAACTTCCTGCGGTTGTTGCTGACGTTGCAGGCAGAAGCCCAGGGCCAGCCCCTTCCCTCCATCAGGTGGGACATGTCTTGAAATCATAGTGTTAACACATCTTGAAATCGTATTGTTTGCACATCTTGATATCTTGTATTTACACATCTGGAAACTATAGTGTTTACACATCTGGAATCTTGTGTTTATACATCTTGAAATATTGTGTTTCTTGAAATTATAGTGTTTACACATCTTGATATTTTGTATTTACACATCTGGAAACTATAGTGTTTACACATCTTGAAATCTTGTGTTTATACATCTTGAAATTATAGTGTTTATACATCTTGAAATCTTGTGTTTATAAATCTTGAAATTATAGCATTTACACATCTTGATATCAAAGTGTTGACACATCTTGAAATCTTAGTGTTGTTCTTCATTCCTTACAACACTTTCCTGCCAAGATATGCATTTTGGCGTGTTTGTAGTCACTTAGCGAATCAAATTGAATAAAAGACCTTTCTTATTACATTCAAGCTATAAAGGTGTTATTTCCAACATTGTGATAATGGTGAGTAGCAAACAGCAAAGATCCTACAAATTGCTCGCAGGCTGTTCTGGTTTTATGCTGTTTGCATACAACCATTTCCACTTTGCTTATCAGGAAAGGGGAGAGCAGGCATTATTTCAAACATTAAAAATTACATTGCAATAATAGATAATGTTCACTGTGAAATGACATTGCAACATAATTATCCCACAATTATGTTGAAAATTTCAATTTAAACCATTGAAAATATAAACAAACAGTGGAAAAGTATTAAATAAAATGAAAATGTGTGTTCACTAGATTATCGATTTTAATCCACTCCTTATCATGGGCCACTTGTGAAAATAGTTAATTGATCACTGGTGAAATCAAAATGATCCGCTACTGAAACAAACAAATATCTTATATTAACTTGTATCTCAACAAAATAATACCATAAGAAAAGACTTGAAATATTAAGCCTGCAAAAAAAAAGTTTAATATTAGTACCTGATACTTATGTCAATAAGAAGAGATAAAAAAAACAGTGCTTTTAAGGTCTATTTTTCATTTTCTGGCTCAGTTCTTTACCATGGATAACGCTCAGTTTTATACCCCCAAATTGCAATTTTAACAATGTTGGTTGGCGTTTTATTTCAACACAATCATTTGTGCAAACAGGAGGCCAATTTGACAGTTTTCTTTATACGTAAACTGTTTTCCTTCAATTTGGCATTTAAAAATCGGATGCCCATTATGCATGTTGCGCATAATATATATACAGTTGTCATGGACAGGTGCTTTCACGGTTCCCATCTGTTGCAGGACACTGGCCCCCTACATTAGCAATCTGCCCATGCCTGAGGACTACATGCTGCAAGAGCTGCAGTCACTCACCCGTCTGGCCATGAGGGAGCAGACAGTGGCCTGAGAAGCTGCTTCTTATGTGTGGTCGTGTAGCAGTGCGGATGTGCCCTGAAATGAGCGCAGCATGTGTGTGGCTACATCAGTGTGGAGGTGGACTTAATACT
Source organism: Dreissena polymorpha (assembly GCF_020536995.1). Lineage (NCBI taxonomy): Eukaryota > Metazoa > Mollusca > Bivalvia > Myida > Dreissenidae > Dreissena > Dreissena polymorpha. The sequence goes on from NC_068358.1 coordinate 131,680,220, forward strand.
ATGTGCACCTTTTCATATGGAAAAAAAAACACTGGGTCCATATCCCCTAGGCCCCTAAATGGAAACTAAAACACATTTCTTGGTCATTAAGTTCTTGAAATTTGTGCTTGGTTTATTAAAGATGGAACGTATCGGCTTCAGACATGATGCAGACATGATTCCAATTTTTGCTTTGCCTTGATTAAACAGAAAATTTAACCAAGTAGCATTACTTGAAGAAATTGTCCGTCTTCACTTATATGTACATTTCTGAACCACATGTGTACAAATGAATAATACACTGTGTATTTTATTGTAGAAAAGGGACAGTCTATGAAAACCAGGCTAAATGCATGTGTGTAAAGTATTGTCCTGTGAAGATTAACCTGTGCAGTTCGCACAGGCTTGAAGATACTTTTTGTAAAAGAAAAATTCCACTAAGGGAAAAGTCTTTTCCGGTATTAGCCTGTGTTGTATGGGATGATAATTGGAAAACATGCATTAAGCCCAGTGCATCTTTTTGTAAGCATGTTATTTTTCTTCATTGTTTGTGGTATGAAGCATACTTTAACTCATCTGATGTTGGTAGGGTGTACAGCATGTTTCTTGTTTATTATCATTTCAAATCGTAATGAAATGTAATGGCTACTTTTCATGCAGTTTGTATTTTTTCAAACAACCAATATTACATAACATTATTTTCTTTGATTAAAATGGCGCATTACGGTAAAAAGCTTTTGTTTTGTAATGTGTTAAATTAAAATGCATTATAGGTCAAATAGCCTTATATTTTCTCAACAGGATAAATGTTAAATCATCAATTTCCACATGTGAAAAGGTTTAATGCTATCTTATTCTATGTGGTTGTGTTAGAAATTGTTCAATTTTTTCGCAAAAAAGATTCAATAAAACTTTGAATGTTGTATTGTGTGTAATTCCAGATTAATTATTGCTAATGGGTGTTCATTAAAAAAAAACACTAATGATTCAACATTTATGGGTTTACTTAAAATTTTCTCTGATGGTTCTGTCTTAATAAGCTTCACTCATTAATGTTGCCCAGTGTTTACATGATTGTCTAGGTCAACTTCATCCCCATTCTGGTATGTCATTCCGTTGATAATTGCACATTCCTGTGGCGGATTTATTAAAGTCATGCGGATCTTAAAATTAAACAAATTGCACAAATTTTAGCCCATAAACAATATATTTTAATTTCTAGTTTATACAGAACATGAAGATAACTCGTCACCGTATCTTTTTACATAGACAGTATTAAATAGTTATAACACAAGCATGATGCATTCAGCTATGTGGTTACTATTTACATGCTGAAATAGTCAAAGGAATGGGTTCAGATTAACTGTTTCCTCAGAAACAACTGGTCCAGCAGAAGAGCTTTTCAACAGTTCTTCTATTTCAACCAACTCTAGTTCTTGCTGTAAAGTGCATGCAGTTGTCTTTGAAATGCCCTAGTTTTGAACTGATGTTTTTTTAGTACGGTAGATGAGCATTGTACTTTAATCTTTAACTTAACTTAAAATAAATATTAATTGAACTAGAAATGTGTCTTCGGCAAAGAAGGCCCCACAACACGTGTTTGGACACGGAATAATCTGCAGTGTACAAAAAGGAAATATAGACTTTGTTCTGACTAAACTTGTCGCAGCCAAAATTCTTTTCTTTCCAATCATACACATTAAGGTAATCCAGCTAATGAAGTTTAACTAATGCAAGAATTAAGAGGCTTTGAAAATCTGCATATTTGCAGCTAAGTATTTAGTAAGGTAAAAAACTGACAAAGGGTCATCATTCTGTAAAAACTTGTCACAGCAATAATTCCTTCTACACAATGATCTTCACATTGTGGTTATTCCACTTTTTATGCCCCCGGATCGAAAGATCGGGGGTATATTGTTTTTGGCCTGTCTGTCTGTCATTCATTCATTGTGTGTGTCCCAAAACTTTAATCTTGGTTAAAGTTTTGCAATAACTTTTGCATTATTGAAGATAGCAACTTTATATTTGGCACGCATGTGTATCTCATGGAGCTGCACATTTTTAGTGTTAAAAGGTCAAGTTCAAGGTCAAATATATGGCTTCAAAGCGGCGCAATAGGGGGCAATGTGTTTCTGACAAACACATCTCTTGTTAAGTTGAGAAAGGTCCTTTCAGTAGTCAAACACGTAAGTTTGGAACTAAATCAGTTAGTGAAAATACACTGGACAACGATGCTGCCAGAACTTGTGACAGACAAAATAACTTTCTATATGATAACTTTCCATTGTCATTTTAACTGAGAAAGTTTGAGCAAGAACCACCCAGTATTTTAAGAGTTGAAAACACCAGCTTTTAGATGCACATATATATGTACTGACAGACGAGTACAATACATCATGCCTCCCTGTCCAATAGCATAATTTAAATCAATGATAAAAATAACGTTGATAAAGAATCATATTCATGTGCTTTTTTGTTCCAACCCCAGAGCAAAAGTACTTCTCAAGGAGACATGTCTTATACAAGAACCATTTGTTGCTGTCTTAATATGGTTGTACATGTAGAGTCTAGTTACATTTGTAGTTTTCAAATCTTTTTATGACGAAGTCCACAAGCATAATCATCCATGACACATAATAACGCTTTTAATTTTGTCTCCAGTTAAAGATTATGAAGGAAAGAGAAAATGTCAAAACTTTGTCAATTTCATAATACAACAAAGACCAACGTGTTTTTAAATAAATATTATTTGTATATATTATACTGTTAAAACATACATCTTGGATGATAAAATCTTTATAAAAATACACTAGGTTAAACAAGATTGCAATGGCAGTGAGGGGCAAATATTGCTCCAGTTAAAAACGTGAACATTTATACAACAACCAATGTAAATGGACTTGCGTATATGAGAGCACAGAAACAGCATTAATAAAGTACACAGATCAATAACGGATTTCAGAAACTTTATGAAAATTACAGATATGCAACTAAAGAATATAGGTAGATCAGAGAACAAGATGGCCTTTAATTAAGACTTAACAAAATTGACACAGAACAAAAATTGTTGTTTAAATACCCAAAAGAACATAGAAAAAGTATGGTATGGATGACAATGATTTATCACAGCAACTTTTATAATGAAATATTTTACAAGCCCATGCATTTGGTCCATATGCAAATATAAGTCCTGACATTCAGTTTCCACTCAGTTATTAATATCATCATTTATCAATTATTCCTTTTTCACAAAATGTGTTTTGTCATGTAAACAAAAAGCATGTTATTAAAGTCTAACATGTACAGATTCACTCTAAAGTAAAGCATTTTAGCAAAAACCATGCATGTTCGTTACAATCTGTTTATCAACTATTGCTTTGTATTTCCATTCACTTTTAAGATCTGAATTCTAACACTAAACAGGATTCCTACTTGAGAATGCATACATGTTAAAGAGTAAATACCAGTATGAATAATAATGCAATGCTACAACAACTTGCATAAATAAAACACCTTACAAGTTACATGCACAGTATTTCAACTTCAATTTTAAAAATAACTCATTCAACAAGACTATTGCCAAGCAATATATGTCCCCTACCGGCTCCACCATTGTCAGATTTTTTTTATATATTTGTTGCCAAAGCAACCAGAATTGTTGACGAAGGAACAAAATGAAATGACATGCATAATGTCCATATTGCCATCTATCCATGTTTAAAGTTTCATGAAAAAATATGAAGAACTTTTTAAGTTATCGCAGGATCCAGAAAGGTGTGACGGACTGACAGACAGACACACAGAGCGCAAACCATAAGAACACTCCGGTGAAACCCGTAGGAGACAATAATACATTTACCTAACACATTTAACAGATTTTTTTTAATGAAACTCACAACATTTACTAACACAACAGCCAACCCTTAACACACAATAACATGAGTATATATCTTGATACACTATAAAAACAAATCTCTCACTAGAACAGCAAATCATGTTTAAACTAGATGTGTTTATTCCTCAAAAGAAAACTTTCAAGGAAACTAAATGACTAAAATATTGCACTGAGGTTTACAAACAAAGTAAGAGTCCCCTCGATTCAAGCACTGTTCAACCAGGAGACAGTAGCTACTTGATAACTTCTGCGCAGCATTTCCAAATAAAGGGAGACGATCCACAGAAGGGCAATAAACATCACTCGGACTAACAGTATCTTCCTCTTCACTGTAATTGTAAATGGTAATATGCTTATCTGAGAATACAAAGTCTTTTACTCTATACAGACTGCAGAGTATTACATATACATGTATTAAAAAGTAAAACCCACTATTATTTAATTTTTAAAGCACATTTCAAGTTTGTGTGTCACAGCTATTTCTATCGATTTCTGCACTTGAGAACTTGATATGCCATCATCAAACTATGTCATTATCAAATATACTTAAACAAAGTCTGTGTAAGAAAATAAATGTATTGTTTTTCTAGCCATGAACAAAAAGCAAATCAATCATGAAACCATATAACCATGTATATCCCACCTTGATTCACAACTCCATGGCACTTCTTCTATAGTTGGCAAGTCGGTGGTTCCATAAAAGCTCGGTCTTTTCACCAGACTGGGCCGAGGCACAATTCTAGGGACAGGCAGACATTTGGGACGGGTTTGTGGACACAGGTTGTACAGCTCCAGCTGTTTGGAGATAGCACACTGACAGCCTGACAGTTCTGAGTCGCTCACCTGGAAGATTTTACAGTATATATGTGTATTCTGTGCTGTAACTTCTTTATCGCCAGTATAATAAACAATATAACTGTAAACTTTCATACACAGATTTAACCACAGTGCACACATTTGTTCTTTTAATCCAAATTGTATTGAGGATCATAATTCTCAAAATTGTTCAATCATTTTGCGGTGCAACGCTTTATAATTTTCAGGTTTCAAAATTGTCAAAAGATGCATATAATGGATATTTTAGAGCATGGCAAATGTTGAGTATTACTGTTTCCTCACAAATATCATAACCTAAACAAAAACTGGCAAATCTGAAACAATTTTCTATAATTTTGTCAATTTACGAAATGTGAAAAGGTCCCTTTAAGCACTGGTTGTAATGCAAACTGCATATACAGTCAGTCTTCAGATTTTTATGAATTTTTTGTTGATTTATTTGAATATATTTCCAGTATGATTTACTTAACCCATTTATGCCTAGCGTCCTGAAAAAAGGGACTTTGCAAACAGCGTAGACCCAGATGAGATGCCGCATGATGCGGCGTCTCATCTTGGTCTACGCTGTTTGCTTATAGGAATTTCAGTAAGTAATATTCTAAATATAGAAATAAATACACTAGACATCCCTAATTTTGGAAATAAATTGATCCAATTTAGAAGGATGGGAGAGTCCACTGGGCATAAATAGGTTAAATTCATATTTTATGGCCACCAAATAAATAATTGACCTGCATGACAGCCTGTATGTGAAGCAGAATGTAGCGATTCATCATGGAAGCCATGCCAATTTCTTTCAAACACTGATGTGCAACTGACATGGCAAGCGTGCAGGGCTAGAAAATAACATTCATACTGATTTATATCTAAATAAGATAAGCTTATTACAATAAAGATACTTTAATATTGTGAAGCAATATACAATGAGAAGACTATATGAACAAAATAATGTGCAAGTATTTATTATTATCAATGTTATTTTTGAAAATCACTGGCAGTAAGTGAGTTGTCACATTGTCATCTTTAGCAAGTTTAGAAAATCATGGCGAGAGAAAATACATTTGAAACTATTCCTGCCTGCTTATATTACCAGCAATGTGTCAACCATAAGGGTATTGGCATTGCCAGTGATGTTTCAAAGTTATTACTTAACTTGTAACTGTAAAACAGTTTAAGGTCCTGGGGATGAAATATTAAGTAGCTTAAAGATGCTTTTAACATAGGTCACTTGAAAGGGTGTACAGGTCATAACATTATTTTAACAATTCTCACATTATATTTGGCACATGCAGAGTAATTCAGGTACAGCTCAGATCTCTCCACCATGGTAAGGAATAGGTCCTCGTTGATAGCTTCATAGGCAAAGTTAAACACCCTCAACAATTCATACAATGTCTCTAGGAATGTGATGCAAGTAGGGGATGAATGCAAGCTCCACTCGAGTTTGTCTAGCATCAACTTCTCCATTCTCTTGAGATCAGACGGTTTCCATGAATGGCAGTTAAGGCTGGCAAGATCTGACGCACTTGGGTGAAACTATTTTAAAAATAAAATAAACTGGTTTTTAAGTAAAAATTAAATGTAATGGTTTAATGGTCCAAATACGAAGCCATTGTCAACCAATCTTAACCATAGTTTCAGTTATAAAAAGAATGTAACTGTTTTCCTTTTTAAGCACTTATAACAATGTGCCGTATACTTGGCTAGATTGCTTATAGTGGTGGCTTTGATACTTCTTGTATGTTGAGCTATCATTAAATATTCAGAAACTTTAACCCTTTGCGTGCTGGGAAATTTGTCGTCTGCTAAAATGTAGTCTGCTGAATTTCTAAAATTAGCATTTTCTTAGATTTTTTTTCAAAGAATACTATCGGAATAGCAAACAGTTTGGATCCTGATGAGACGCCACGTTCTGTGGCGTCTCATCTGGATCCAAACTGTTTGCAAAGGCCTTTAAAATTCGGTTCCCGCACTGAAAGGGTTAAGTATCTAGAGTTCAGTGCTTTGTTCCCTGAAAATTTCATTTACCCTGAAAATTTCAAGCACTGGGCAATTTGACTTCTGGTTTTCAAAATATATTGAAATCTATGCTTATATATATTTATATATATCAAAGTACTAAATACATTAAAGTACCTCTGCTTCTTCATTCATTTTGGTGGCCAGAAAGAAGGCTGCTGATGTGACACATGAAAGGTACCTTCGTTTCACCTGCAAAAAAACAACAAACAATTGTGGACCTGAACTTGAGATGGGCTTGCAATATATACATATGTCTTTCAGGTCAATATTTATTTATTTGTATGTTCTTTTTTTGCTTATTTTTAAATACCATGCATTTTTAAGTTATTTTCCATAGGTCCATTTAGAGTTCACTCCTTTTCATTTTTAGGCATTAATGGGAGGCCATGTAAATAATTGTTTATAACAACACTGTATTATAATATTTATCAAAGACAATTTCTTTATCCAACTTACCTTAACTTTAGTAATGAATCTATCTAGATAGTAGACAGCAGCTCCAAAAGTGTCGCTGTTGTAGTTGTAGAATGTCTGCATGGACTTTATGGTGGTTACTGCAGAGTCCCGCTCTGCTACCCCTATGCTGTCATCAGTACCCACTGAAGGCTACAAATATTAAACATGTATCATTTATTATTATAAAGGAAAAAAAATACCAATCTTATTTGAAACAAATAATATGTTAACTGTCAAAATTAAAAAAAAAAATAATTACTATGTGTATAATATTTGAATGGGATTATTCCATGAAAAAGTTTAAACAAGACTTTGGAATCTGTAAAAGAAGAAACAGACCTTGGAGTAACCTTCACCAGAGATCTTAAATTTAGTCAACAAATAAACAAGAAGATAAATCGAGCCAACAGTAAACTAGCACTTATAAAAGGGTCTTTTGGTTCTCTTAATGATAACTTCTCCTTTTTTTAACTTAACACTGCAATGGTGAGGACACCCCTGGAATTTGCTAATGTAGTTTGGCACCCATAACTCCGTAAGGATATTGAGAGCATTGATCGGGCCCAAATGAGGGAAACAAAACTTGTTCAAATCTTAAGGGATCTGCCATACCAGACCAGACTAAAAGAACTATCAAAACAAGCACACAGAAGACATCAAGCGATATGATAAAGACTTTTAAGCTGGTGCATTGTCTTGAAAATTGCCCTGTTGAACAATTTTTTGCTTCTTCAGAATTCATCAGACGAGGACTCTCTTTGAAACTTTAAAAACTAAATTGTTCACTTTCATAAACACTGAACCTATTCTTCTAAAGAGTAATTAATGTATTAACCAAACATGTTGTGGCTGCAGAAACCCTGAATAGTTTCAAAAAATGCTTAGATAAACACTGGCAAGATAATAGGTTATCATGCAGTCACCACATCATTCTCAATAATAAACAAGAGATGTGTTCGTCAGAAACACAATGCCCCCTATTGTGCCGCTTTGAATTTTTTGTGTTTTTTTTACCTTTGACCTTGAAGGATGACCTTGACCTTCCACCACTCAAAATGTGCAGCTTCATGAGAACCCTGCTTTGAAATTATTAATTTGTTTACCTTTGACCTTGAAGGATGACCTTGTCCTTGAACTTCCACCACTCAAAATGTGCAGCTTCATGAGAACGCCACTTTGAAATTATTAATTTTTTTTACCATTGACCTTGAAGGATGACCTTGACCTTCCACCACTCAAAATGTGCAGCTTCATGAGAACCCTGCTTTGAAATTATTAATTTTTTTACCTTTGACCTTGAAGGATGACCTTGACCTTCCACCACTAAAAATGTGCAGCTTCATACACATGCATGCCAAATATCAAGTTGCTATCTTCAATATTGAAAAAGTTATGGCCAATGTTAAAGTTTTCGGACGGACAGACACAATATATTTGACATTTGACCTTGAAGGATGACCTTGACCTTCACCTTTCACCACTCAAAATGTTGAGCTCCATGAGATACACATGTATGCCAAATATCAAGTTGCTATCTTCAATAGTAAAAGTTATGGCCAATGTTAGTTTTTTTCGGACAGACTGACTGACTGACATACTGACTGACGGACAGTTCAACTGCTATATGCCACCCTACCGGGGGCATAAAAATATGCGAGGCCCACACAAATCTGTTCTTTACCAACTGCATGGCAGAGTGGTTAAAAAGGACATTCACCTTACATACCAGTCTGAAAACCATCCTACAGGTATATTTAAAGTAAAATATACAGAATATCAGAGCAAAATTTAAAAAAAAAACTTACAATTCTCAATACATGTCCAATTTTGTCCTGGGCTGCTTTCAGTTTCTGAAGCTTTTTAAATAAACACTCCACCTAGAAAAATAACAATCATTGAAAGTGAACAGTGTATCTTAAACGCTATATCAGTTATAAATGTATGTTTGACCAATAATTATTGTAGTGTATGTATAATACATTAAAGGCCTGGTACATAAGGCGTCACATTGGGTAAAACATGTACTCATGTTTTGTCAACACATGCAAAATTGTTGCTGGACTGCAAGGCTTGACACTATCTTCTACAGATTAGTGTCCACAGGGAACCCTGCCTAGTATTAAAATTAGAGCAAAATCCTGGGAAAAACTGGTGTCCCTCACCAAAATTTGGGGGTCTCGGGTTCCAGGGACACTGTTAGTGTCGAGGCCTGTGGAGTTTATAATTGCAACCGCTGTCGTGTTATTTCATCATTTGCATAGATTGCAGTGCATTAAGATTGTTTTTTAGTTTTGAAATTAATGGTTATGCAAGTAAATTATTTTCATAATTCAAAGATTGTTTTAATGCAATATAAGTGTACATCGTTACATTAAATTATTACTCATATTCACTCAATTTGGAAGGTGGATAAACAGAAAACCTATCCAGCCGTTACATCTCCCAGACGTTACACCCCTAGTCTTTACACCATCTAAGCCTGGGGGCCGTTTCATTAACGATCATACATGTATGACAATGTTAAGTAACAAGAGAATTTTTAATTTTAATAAGCAGATGAACTAGCTTGCTATGCTCGTCAAATATATACAGCACTTAAGAGATGCCAATGTAAGTAATATAAGTACTTAAAATTTATAAACATATGATATGGACTTTAGCAATTATGCATCATCGAAAAATGTATTGTATCGTAAATTTGTATTACGATGTTTATTGAAACGGTCCCCAGGACTTTACACCTCTCACGGTGTAGTCATTACACCTCCCAAGATATTGATTAGATTAGTAAGGTGTGATCACACCTTCCAATAGACAGCTTATGAACCACTGATTGGGTTTGCCATGTAAGAAGACACTGATGAGATTAGTGGTTGCTCAAATTATTTAATTGAGCAGCCATCATCTTAAAGTGTGCCATTTACCTTACAAGTCCAATCAGTGAATATAAGTTATTTATTTGTAGGTGTGATCATACCCACTAACTTTAGTGGAAAATTTATTGTAATCTTATAAATAAAATTACTGTAAAAATCTTAATTTAAAATAACAAATACAAGTATAAAATATTTATGTATTTGTTACTGTAAATAAAGTTTTTTACAGAAATATTTGCCAAAGGTAATGTACATTTTATATGGTATAGTACCAAAAAGGCCGTTTACCAAAAAAGGCCTTCCCAAAAAGGCCGCATAAGTGAACAAGAAAGGCCATACAATATTTTTAATTATCATTGAATAGTTATGCTGAATATAATTATCACATCTATTAAATAGTCTTAACTTTTTTATAAGTCTACTTAAAAGCCGTTAATTCCATCGTCAAAGTCGGCAAAATTATCGCCAATTATCGCATACAGTAATTGTTTGTTAGTCACAATATTTTCCTTGAGTAATAGCTGCTTCAGTTTTTTATAAATTAAAAGCCGTTAATTTTGTTATCAAAGTCGGCATTATTATCGCCAAATAGCACGTAGAAATTATCCGTTTAAGAATTTTTTTCTGAACTTTCTGTTTGCATCTTGAAGTGTAATTATATACAGAGATGTAGATAATGTTATCTACGTCTATGTTATATAAGAAGACGAAGAACGTTTTATTCAAATCCGATATAATACATATCTTCAATGCGTTAGGTCAAAATGATGAGCATTGTTATAATCGCATAACATAGTCAATGTCGTCAAAAAAGTACGTAACATACACAATATATAGTGTACAGTGTTTTTCTTAATTTCTATGTAAAACAAAAAAATAAAATAAATTAAATATATGCATATCGATTAGTGACTGCTAAAAGACAAATATTTAATATATTTAACATATATACTTAAGTAAATAACAAATTATTAATTTCTTCGTAAACTATTTTTTGCAATGTTTAAAATATAAGATGTTGTAAGAATTTGCATGTACAAAAAACACTCGCTAATCAGACCGGGTCTCCAAGTGTCAAGGGTCATTCACAGTTTGCGGCATCTGTTTTGATAACGGATTAGTAGATGCCCACATGTGGTGTAAAATGACACTTATTGGCACCTATTGATAATTACTTGTGCATTTCAAAATAGTTTCTTAACTTTTAACGATATAAAACTAGCTACATTAAATTCGGAAGAAATAAAACTGCTTTATTCTATGTTATATTATCAAAAATTATATCTGATTGTCTATATTATTACGCATTTGATTAGCATAAAAAATATATTTAGCAAGGTTTATAATGTCTTTTTTATTAGCCGACTGCATTAGAATGTCAAATTTATTTAACGTTGGCCACCTTTGAAAATATGGTTTTAGATGTTCCTTTCATATTTCTCTATATAGAGGACAAACAAGTAAAAACTGATACTCGTTTTCTATCGCGTGTCCGTTGCAAAACTTACATTTTCTGTTCGCATAGTATCTTATTATAACGACCTCTTTTGATCTCTAATTTATGTGGGATAATCGAAAACGTGTATGTGATGTTTTACTGTGCATCATTGAATATCACAGAATAAATTGTTGTTGTGATACTGTTATAACTTGTTCCACGTATTTTTACTAATAGCGGAATATATGTAATTTGTGCATTATGAATAGCGTGCATCGTCCATATACAGGAATAACCCAGACAGCATACAGGGAGGCGATGCGTCTCAGTGAAGTCATGTATGTGTCTCGTCCATACAGGCGCAGAGGCCCTCGACAACGAAATGCCCACCCTAGAGATAGTTTACTGTATATTCTCTGTAATTTTTGTTGTAAACGTATTTTTTGTAATAAAGAAAATTAAAAAAAATCATGTTTTATGTCGTACTCCACTTTAATTTAATAGAAAATAGAATCCACATGTTAAACCATATTATTATGTTATTGAAATTAATTGAAATAATGTATATTTTGTAATAAAGAAAATAAAACATTTCATACATGCTTTATGTTGTACTCCGTTTATTATGTGTATTTGTTAGTAAACACAATTTGAAACCTAAAATAACAATAATTGCTTTAAGGCCTTTTTGGTTCATTTTTTGGCCTTTTGTGATACGCTTTGGGGCCTTTTTGGTAAGGTCTTTTTGGTAATCGGCCTTTTTGGTTTTCGGCCTTTCTGGACCTAAATTTTATATTATTATTAAATGAACATGCAGAAAAGAAAATCAACCCTATGTAATAAAACTGATCCAATTTTTGGTGGACCATTGTATATATAGCCTTTTACAGGAAGCGTCAAATACTTGTGAAATTCTTAATTTCTTGTGAAATTCTTTGAAACTGGAATGCAGCAAGAATGTGACAGACCATCAAAGAATTGCCTATTAGATAGTCAGTGACACATACCAGAAATATTTACAATAAACAAAACACAAACTTAATTTATATATCCCAGTGTGACCCAAATTCGACGATGTAACGGTTACATGAAACAATATTTAGCAAATAATGAAAGAAATAATGAAATGTTTAATAAGACAAAATAATAATTTTAAACTCGGCTGTATTACTTTGAAATGATTTCAAGACAATAATCATCCATTTAATCAATACAAATAGAAGATCGTCGAATTTGGGTTGCGGTAGGATACATTTATTTTTATTTCACCATAATGCATCTTAATCATAAAAACTTTTTTTTCAAGAATGTACCGACAGAACATGACCCTGGAGTCTGGACACGCCCCAAACTATCTCACACTAACTTGACTACTGACGAAATCATTAAAATGCATGACCAAAAGCGTAATTTTGTTTGAGCACAACATAAACATAGGCGCCTACCTTTGGAGTAAATGCTGAAAATGATGTCTGTGCTGCTTTTTTCGGCGTTTGTCCTGACGTAGTTTCTTTCAGGTCAGTCTGAACTTGATTTCTTGACCCAATTTCACCTTTCCAAAATAATTCATTTTGTCCTTGGTTTTCTCCATTTTGCAGTTTGTCAATCTGTACCATCGTGCAAATAGATATCAAAATTAAACAATTAAACTGCAAAAGCCAAACTTTTACAGTCTATTCTATAAGTTTTCAAAATTATTTTCAGTCGTCTTCGATCTGTTCCTTTGTTTACAGACGACAGCTGTCAAACAGATGAGAATTCGAATGTTGGCGGTGGGCCAGTTTTGTTACAATTTTTTTCATTGGTTCATGATTAAAACTGAGGTCTGCTTTTCAATGCTGATTGGTCAATTGTCTAATTAGCATACCAGCTATTAATAGTTTAGTTTTGAAGTAAACAAACAAAGTTTGAGCACGAAATGCGCCCTGATAGTCGAAATTTAACCCAGGCACATTGATGTTTGTTCGATGTATAGTGAATAAACATGATGCTTGAGAAATATTGCGTTGAAATTGCTTGTCAAAAAGAAGAAAAATATTTTTGACAGATCACTAATGCGGAACGAGACTTTTTACTAACGCACTTGTTTATGTACAAACGCCGCAAAGATAGTGCAAAGCATAAATCGAAAATATTTGTAACATTTCAACCCAAGTACATTCAAAAGACTGTCCATATATCTTGAAAATATGTGTCACGTTTAAATAACAAACAATTATTTGATCAATATTTTTATACAATATTTCACAAGAACTCTCTGGAATGCTCGTAGTAATACATGGTAATTTGGGTCAAAACCGGAAACCATTTTGATAGCAAAATCTTCTCTTTCTTTTTCTCTTTTTATTTTTAAAATTCCAAGGACACAAAGATGGTGCAAGGACAGTAAATGTAGTGTGGAAAGCTCCGGGGCCAGAGGAACTCTATGGTTCAAGCCTTCAGCTTGATTTCGTTTGGTATTGTATAAATTTTAAGCTAAAAAATGCTGACCGTTAAAATCTCTGTCTTTTCAGTGTTGACTCTTGTCACTTGACAGTTAATGAGTTATCTAATTTGGTCATTTGCATCTTTAGAAACTTATTAATGTTATTGTTAATTAATTTGAAACATGATATATACGCACCAAGTACAGTACACTGGTTTTCATTTAGTAATACATCAGAAAACTTCACCAAAAAAATCTGATGTCATACTTCGTCCCTATAGTGAACAAAGTTTTTCCTGGTTTTCCAAACACTGAATTTATCATACCATAAAGTAGTTTAGAATCAACATTCAAATTTTGGACAAAAAATTGTAGTAAGGATTTAATATATAAGAGCTGGTTTATGTAACAGATTCCGAGTATTTCAACTTCAAATAACTTTGTGAGTTAAAACTGAAAAACATTATTAAGTTATTTTTAGTCTTAATATATTTAATATATTTTTCAAGCATGATTACCATTTCATACAAGTACTTGCTAAGTAAACAACTGTAAAGAATTTGCCTCCTATACTATAACTTTTACATGTCTTGATGAGGAGGCTGAAGAGGTGTGTTTTTATTTTTGCCAGTTTTCATCAATACAGTATACATTACAACAATCTTTAATAAATCAGTTTTATAAAGAAAAGGCACACAGCCTCAGTTGACAAAGCTTATTTGGTATCACTATCAACTCTTAATCTCTAAGAGGAAAGGGTATCCCAATACTGTGGAATTTGTTGAGATTCAATAGTTTTTATGTGTGATTCATTTTCAGGAAACTTTGTGGCAACTGGGGACTCATCATGAAGCTTCACAATGGTTTGGATGTGCAGCATCTGATGAAGATGCTCACAAATGCACTGCTCAAGGAACAGGATCAATGGAAACCAGTCCTCTATAAATCAAACAGTGCGACACAGGTATGTCATCATACTAGATTCTCTGATAATACAAATAATCAAGTCACTGCATTTCTTGTCTTAATAGTGTCTTATTATGCCCCCGAAGGAGGGCATATAGTGATCAGACTGTCCGTCTGTCTGTCACACTTTGCGTTTAGGTTTCGAAAAATGCTCATAACTTTTATGTCGCTTCAGATAGCAATGTCATATTTGGCATGCATGTGTATATGGACAAGGCCTTTCCATACGCACACAAATTTTGACCCCTGTGACCTTGACCTTGAACTAAGGGTCCGTGTTTAGGTTTTGAAATCTGCGTTTAGGTTTTGAAATCTGCGTTTAGGTTTCGAAAAACTCATAACTTCTATCAAGCGTTTTAGGGGGCATAAGTCATCTTATGGTGACAGCTCTTGTTTTAAAACCTATATTGCTGTATTAGTTTAGCAATTTTGGTGTATTATTCTTAATTCTGCATGGGCTTCAGTTCAATTACTGTTTTGTGGTTTATTTTAAAATTGACTATGACTTTGAAGCAGGGATTTCAATAGACGCAGAATCCTGCGTTTTGACGCGAGCAAAATAAAAATGACTGTTTTTGACGCAATGTTTTTGACGCAACCCCTTTTTCTGCCGTGCGTCATTTTGACGCAACGAAAATTTGACCCGTGCATCAGTCAGTTAACATTTCGAGTTCCATGGTAATAAATCCCGCTGTGCTCCTTATTGAAATTAATGTTTCAGTATTTGAAACTCGGTTTATAATCGAGGGAATACCCCGGGCGTCGTTTATCTTATCTCATCTCTTCCAATACACATGTCACCGTCTAAACAGTACGTGCGCACTAACTTGGTAATTAGCAGCAGTGATTACGTTATAATTGATTGACCATCCGATAATTGCATGGTTCTTTGCAGACGGCACGGTTAAAGAAAGTCGGCAAAAGTAATTAAAGAAAAAACAAAATTGATCAAGGTCTATTAATTGCATAGATTCACTATTAAGTCCAGCGAGTTTTGTCAGTTTGTTAATCCACCGATAATTACGAGTAACACCCATCTTAAATAAACTGGAATCACAGTTCATTTTTTTATACTAACAAGTCATAATACTACACATAAACATTAAGAAAACACATTTCCTCGATTAGATATAAATTATCTGAGTAGAATTAAAGTGCTACGTCATGACCTTCAACATTGTAAATAGCGGACGTAACATTCAACCCGCGTTAAATTAAAAGCTGGCGATTCAAATTGCAAGTAATGGTGATTCAGTAATGGAGAAAGCATTAACTGGATTTAACAAACATTTGATATGGTTTGTTAAACCAGATAACAACAAGAACAATTTGGATTATTTAAGTAAAACTACTACATGCAAGGCATTCTTAAGTGTACATATTTCGCACATGTATAGTATTCGGATAAACAGTAAAATATATTATACTAGATGTTCCATGCATTTAGATTGTGTTTTGTTAAAAAAGCTATCATAGGGATGATGATAATATACCGTAATGACGATAAATATGTGATGAAAAGGTGCTACCGGTACATATCTTTAATTACTTCAATGTGTTAAAAGACTCAAATGTGTTATAAGGAAGTAGATATTAATGTACCAATTCATTATAATATGTTGTGTTATGTATCATGGTATTGTGATTTAATAGAGCAGTATTACTTTTTAAGATATTGTGTTACGCTTAGAGCATATAATTTTTATCTTAAAAATTGAATAATACAGACAAAAACGCAATTAATGCGCTTCAAAATTGACCCCAGCATTTTTCAATTTGACTCCTCAAAATTTTAGTCCAGGGGTCATTGACTCCTGGTTTTTAAAATCTATTGAAATCCCTGCTTTGAAGTTTATAATACACATAATTAAGCAATTTTCTTGTCCTTACACCCCCATATTAAGGGTGTCATTCTTCTAATAATTTATTGTTGTTTAATTTTAAACTTTGGGAATGGAACTCATGTTAAATATGATCCAGTGCTCCAGCCAGCTTTTCAAAATAGAGGGGAGCTTCCCCAAAAAGGGCACATTTCACGCGTAATTTTAGAAAATAGGGCATTTGGTTATACATATACATAAGTATATACTTTGGTTATACTATATACTTATTAATTGTAAACACTAGTGCATTGGATAACTTCACCAATTGTATGCTGTTCCTCATTTTGTGCAATGAAATTACAATACATATATTACTATCTACATTGGCGCTAAGGAAAACAACTTAGTAGCCAATTTTCTAACCGACTTGGGCTAGCATCCGACTACACGCATTAGAGATATGTAGATATCATATTTCTTTCCGGTGTGTGTGTGCGTGGGGGGGGGGGAATTTTGATGTTTTTTTATCACCTATCATCATTGAACTGCATATTAATCTTTCAGGTTCCAGTTTCAGCATCAGTGGCCTTTTAGAAGAAAATGAAATGAAGAAAACATGAAATAAATTCAGGGGTTTCACTGGGTCAAAAAAACGTTGTGACTGGCACTACTTAAATTCGTTGATTTAAATAACTTTGAGCCAATGTTTGTCCATAATAATAATATTTATTAAAACAAAAAACTTTATTGAGTAATTGACAAAATTAAAGTCTAAACAATGATCAATGTCACCATGAAGTAGCATCCAGTCTGGAGATCAAAATGAAACATTGTTATTGTTAATAAAACATTGTTATTGTTAACAATAGGATATATTTATTTCACAACACGTTATTTCAACTAATGCCAACAACGTTGACAGTTTTGTTAGGTCGCGAAAATATATGACAATATCAACAATACATTTTAAATCCTCCTTCCAAACAAGTTCTTTATTTGTTGAAATAACAACTGTCTGCCCTTATTCATTTTAAAATTCATCATGATTGAGGACAGACAGTGTTTTAAAGTTCAGAAATAAAGTCCAAACACATATATGTTTCCATTCCGTAATTTTGGACTTAAAAATAACCGCATATTCGCATTAAAAAAAAAGATTATTAATTTTCTAATGTTAATAGGTATTTTGAATTAAAAATCACTATTTTGCAAACAAAAAATTATAGCCAAAGAATTCTGAAGTTTAAACAAATCAATAGTGCTGAGTTTGATTTTAATTCAGTGTGATTGTGCCTAACCAAGCGTGACCTCAGAGATAATCTTTCACACTCACAGCATGTTACTATCGTCTGCAACAAAAGGCTAATTAGTGATCTGATAACAAACCATGGCCTTGGGGCTTGTTTGTTCACAATGTGTTAACTTAATACACCCCAGGCAGTCATGTAAGGGTATTATCTGTGTATTCATGTCGATGTTTCTGGCGATTTATACGGCCTGAAAGCAGAATTTTAGAGATCAAAAGGGCATTTGACAGAAAAATAGAGGGGCGCTTTTTAAGTGGGCAAATTTTAGAGGGGCGCAGCGCCCCTCTATTTATTGCTAGCTGGAGCACTGATATCAATTGGGAAAATTGACATCATTTATAGCATTGTTGGGGATGTTATATCACTTATCTTTCTTCAAAAGTTAATTTAATTTTAACAACAGATTGGAAAGTGTCTTTGTTATTTTTGTTCCACAATGTGCAGGGCATGAAATTAATTTTTTAATCCACTTGCATACATTTGCCCAGTGCCCTAAAATTTCAATATCCCTTTCTTAAAAATATCAATTTCCCTTTCTTAAAAGTTACTTTACCTGTCTCCTTACCTTAAAATGAACTTAAGTTTTCAGTAATTTAACAGCGTATATACTGTAGTATAGCACAACTAGAAGTGTGTATCCGTATGTTGTACCATAATCTTTGAGTATTATTAACACAAACCAATCATGGAAAATGAATGACATTGTAAACTATCAATTTAAACTATTAATTGATAGGTCACAATAATGTTACAATGACTGTAGGAGCATTGCAAGTTTAACAGCCAATTGTTGTGCTTAGCAAAGATATTGTAAACAAACAAAACGGACTACTGAACATTATGATGTATTACCTGCAACTATGATACATCTAAGGTAAAAAGTCCTTTTTCAGCGTTATCAAAGCAAAAAAGTTAATGACATAAGTGAGAAACAGGTATGCAAATAGGCCACCATTTAACAAGTGCTTTATTGGTTAAGCTTTGATTGAAACATTGGAAACAGAATAGATAAATTTTGTTTCATATTCAAGGTATTAAGTAAAAGTAACTTTATTATCATGAGCAATATTTAAATTGCAGTATATTTTTATGTCCCCCACTATAGTAGTGGGGGGACATATTGTTTTTGCCCTGTCTGTTGGTCTGTTGGTTGGTTGGTTGGTTTGCGCCAACTTTAACATTTGCAATAACTTTTGCAATATTGAAGATAGGAACTTGATATTTGGCATGCATATGTATCTCATGGAGCTGCACATTTTGAGTGGTGAAAGGTCAAGGTCATCCTTCAAGGTCAAAGGTCAAATATATGGGTCAAAATCGCTCATTTAATGTACACTTTTGCAGTATTTCAATATTCAAGATAGCAACTTGATATTTGGCATGCATGTGTATCTCATGGAGCTGCACAATTTGAGTGGTGAAAGGTCAAGGTCATCCTTCAAGGTCAGATGTCATATATATGTGGCCAAAATCGCTCATTTTATGAGTACTTTTGCAATATTGAAGATAGCAACTTTATATTTGGCATGCATGTGTATCTCATGGAGCTGCACATTTTGAGTGGTGAAAGGTCAAGGTCATCCTTCAAGGTCAGAGGTCAAATATATGTGACCCAAATCGCTAATTTTATGAATACTTTTGCAATATTAAAGATATCAACTTGATATTCGGCATGCATGTGTATCTCATGGAGCTGCACATTTTGAGTGGTGAAAGGTCAAGGTCATCCTTCAAGGTCAAATAAATGGGTCAAAATTGCCCATGAAATGTCACTTCTGCAATATTGAAGCTAGCAATTTTATTTTTGAATTCATGTGTATCTCATGGAGCTGCACATTTTGAGTGGTAAAGGGTCAAGGTCAAGGTCATCCTACAAGGTCAAACGTCATATAGGGGGACATTGTGTTTCACAAACACATCTTGTTTGACAAATGTTAAGATAATTCTCTCATTAATGCAAGGAGTCTTGTAAAGGGTACTATTTGCTTAGTCAGATATTTGATAATGTGAACTTTTGGCATTGTCAACAGAGGTCTCTTTTTATGTGGTGAGAATGGCCTTAATTTTATTGAATAAAATACATTAAGCAGTTTTGGCATTTTTCGTTAAAGTCTAAGCAGAAAGTGTTGTCCCAGATGTTGCTCGCACAGGCTTTTTTGGGACAACACTTTACTCTCATGGTTTTAGTCCCATTTCCCAGAGTAAACCAAAATATCAAGTTATTTTAGAATATAAAAGTGATATTATGGGCATCTAACAGTATATAGGTGTCTATCGCAACCGTTGTTTATTTTTGGTGTTTTCACTTCATCTACACTTATATTTGTTAATGCAGCATCAACATACTAAAACAATATCCCGGAAAGAGAAAAATAATCCATTTGAATATCAACTGTACTTTCGTTTTGACAACTGACGACGGAAATGATTCAATGTACGATGTGAGTCTAAATGTAGTATTCATTCAAATTCGTTCATACGAACACAAAGACACAATTTTGTTTTACGGATCATTTCGGCTTAAAGGACTGGGTGAGTCATGTAAAATATTGAAAATAATATATATTTTTTTATAAACAACTGGTAGCATGATGAGTTGTAGATAATTGGTCAGTTACCACATTTTAACTAATTCTTTTGACCTTTTAATTCTTTTCAGCTCAATTCAACAGTGAAATATGCTAATAATATCACTTTAAAGCTTTTGAAAAAATACACCGTAGCAATCTTGTTATCAGTAAATTCACGTTCATTTTATGTCCTGTAATTGGTATGGTATTCAATCATCAAAACCGTATGAGTTGGCAGTTCATCAAGTGTGTTTACATGGAATACTTCAAATGTGGGTATTTAAATTGTTTCACATGGGGAAGTGTCATCAGCCTATCTAATATCTACAATGTATTGTGCTAAATATAGAAACACGTAATGGAAAAAAACACAAACTCTAGTTTCTACATCTCATTGAGTCACAGAAAAAATTGAAAGGCATAGACTTAATTGAAAGACATGAACAATACGATGTAGGTGTAATAATGTATACAATGTAATTGATACATGTAGCCCTAAGAACAAATCAGCTGTATGTTATGTTTACAGAATGTATAATTCCTCTATTCAAAAATGAATTAAGCTTGGCTATAATTATGCTTTCGGAACACCAATAAATTATAAACAAAAAAATGGTGAGCTGGACTTTGTTGTAATGAATATTTAGAAAAAATATTCTGTAAGCATTATTTTATAAATGTTCAACTTCATAATTAATACCTGGAATTAATATGATGTCAGTGAAATTATAGTATTCATATTGAAAAACTCCCCAACTTTAATGATTCAGCTTTTATTCTCTGTATAAAATTAATAAATTGATAGTCTAAAATGTTACTTTTCAAATCCAATTTTCGTTTCATTTTGCTCATTGTGACGATTTAACAAAAAGATCTGTGGGGGCAAAATCCAAATGAGCCCAAAAACAAATTGCGACATGCATGTGTATTATTATTATACATTTCACTTCATAAAAGGGTTGTTATAGTGTTTATTTATTGTAATTTATTGGTTAAGCTTCTTTCAAAATGGCATAAAATTACCAATTTAGCTGGGGAAAAAATAAAAGAAATTATGAAGGTCAGGTACCCATTCCAAAGTAATTAAGATAAACACTGAGCACACTAATGGAAGCATGGTATTTTCTTCCCACAAGACGTTTCCTAGATCACAAGGAATATGCTGACTAGATGATATTGAGCAAGCGGTTCACTGT
Source organism: Dreissena polymorpha (assembly GCF_020536995.1). Taxonomy (NCBI): domain Eukaryota; kingdom Metazoa; phylum Mollusca; class Bivalvia; order Myida; family Dreissenidae; genus Dreissena; species Dreissena polymorpha. The sequence continues at coordinate 131,702,010 of NC_068358.1, forward strand.
TGCAAGCTAATTTTGTATGTTTCAGGAGGTGGGTGGGGTACACAGGGACGAGGTGGTCGGCTGGATCCTCTGTCTCAACCGCCGCTTCCAGTTCTCGCCCGAGACAGTGGCTCTAAGCGTTGCAGTCACTGACCGGTTTCTCTCTCTTGTTAAGGTAGCCTAACTTTAAAGTTTGTAATTTTGTAAATTCCCTTAAAGGCTTTTTTTTGCCTTTTTTGCATATGGCAGAGGAATTATAATGACATCTGTGTTAAAGGTGATAATTTTCAATCATAGATTGTTGCTTCGTTTTTTTTTCTGACTAAAATCTGAAAAAAAATATGAGTAATTTTATAAACTTGCACAATTTGAAGTAGAAGTTTGTTCAATTCAACATCACTCAAATAATAATTGAATTGATAATTCTTTCCTGAATTTACACAGAAGAAAATCTTTTAAAGCAAAATACCAATGATAATAAATAATTCGAACAATATATTTTATTTTGAAAACGCTTCACATTTGCATATTCAAGAATTGTTCATAGAATGCAGTATGAAACACACAAGTGTTGCATGTATCAATCTAACCCAATCTAGATTTAAACCTTTGTCCAGATTTTATCTGTGATAAAACTGTGCAGTCAGCACAATCAGGAAGTATGTTGGTGACGAAATATGTCATTGTTCTAGAGAGTGCAATTTATCTACGCAGTCTTCAATCTTATTTCACTTTGTTGTCCCAATTAGGTCCTATCATCTAAGGTCACTATACTGTGTCATTGCTATCTGCTGATGGCTGGTCATTGACCCCACACTTGCCCTTGTAATCAGATGTGAGGTTGCAAGGTCACTTACATAGATAGTGCTCTTTGCATGAGTGATGTCATGCTAAAGGATGCTTGTATTCCTGTACTGTTGACCTGGGTATGTTTATGTGATTTGAATGGATTGCATACATTACTGCAGTTCAACAAAATTGGGGTTGTTGTGAATAAGTGATTTGAATAATGATGATGTCTGTTCTGTTGTAGTATAAAATTATACTCTAATAAAAACTATCAAAGCCATTTACTTCAGTCACAAAACAATTCCGTATTCTTTTGAAATACCATTTTACATTGTGAAGCAATTGATCAGTAGAAACTATTGGTTTGAAAAATGTAATGAAAATACCTGTGGAGGGCGGGGCTGTGGTTTGGTAGGAGTCTCAGTCCAAGACATACCTTTGTCCAACAGAGATGTCCAAATGCTTTAACATCTACTGTCCCCTGATAAATATCCACTGATATTATGCCACCACGAGTTCAAGGTCACAATTTAATAAATCATTACTTTAAGACTTTGTCATGTCTTATCCAAAAAAAGAGTAAACAATTGATGAAGGATGGTGGGACTCTTTAAGTGTTGTTTGATAAAAAAATAAGCAAAAATAAGGATAGTTATTTTGACAAATTTTGCCTGTCAGGAAGTTTAGTCTTGGCTTTCTGGATGGTTTATGCAATATAAATTATAATTGATAAATCAACTCTCGTCCTACAATTGTTTGGTAAATTGTGTTTTCAGGTGCGTCCAAAGTACTTGCAGTGCATAGCAATAAGCTGCTTCTACATTGCTGCCAAAACATTGGAAGAAGATGAGGTATGTAAACAAAAAGATCTGAACCCAAAATAATTGCATGGTGCTGCGCAGCACCCTACTACTTTTATTATCAATGCCCCCTCTCCCCCATATCCATTAATAGTGTTAATACCCATTATAACAATGCCAGTGGCGGACTTTCAATTAAGGTTCAATACTAGAGTCTGAATGGATATATTAAAGTTCTGTCATCAATAAGTCTTTTATACAATTGACATTTAATCCTATAAGACAGGGTCAATTCATTGCCCAGGACTTTGTTTTGTTAAGGCAGTGCCTTAACAAAGTCCTGGGCAATGAATTGACCCTGTCTAATAAAAACAATTAAAGCCATTGCAAAGTATGGGTCTATGACCCTGTGCCGCACTTGGCTTTAATTGTTTGTTTTTTTCATGTGTCCTATTATAATTATGTTACTTCAGACCTAAATGAGAACATGAAAGAAACTGTTTGAAAGTAAAAGCTTAGGGATTCATCAGATTTGGAAGTTCAGACTCAGTGACATCCCTACTATAGAGATTTAGGCACAGCTGCACTTGGGAAAGCAACTTATTTACATATGATAGATCATTAATCCTTGCATAACTCAAATTTCTTTAGAAAGTGGCATAGTTCACACTACTCCTTTTAGTCTGCACCATATACCCTTTGGTATTCTATATTTTTAACTGTACGGTAGTTGAACTAGGCACTTGTAATCATTGGCTTCAAGCATTTTGACATTCAGAGTTCAGTCATTGTGAGCTTGACTCTTAAGTGTCATGGTGTATATCGGGCTAATGAAAACTTATAACAAAGTAATGAAGGGAAGGTCAGGTCATTGCATAGGTAAATTTCTTGGTCTGAATTACGAAAATTTATTAGGCTTCCTTTAGTTATATTTCTTTAGAACTTGTCTTTTGTTCATGAGGCATGACTAGATGAGACAAGTCAAAACAAGGAATTGTGTATTGTATTTTTTCATTGCTTACATAGTATGTAAAACCTTCTTAACATTTAATTTCTGTTGATTCAACATATTAAAATTATATTTTCATACCAGAAATATTCTTCAGACACATTGTTAATATTAATAATAAATTTGGTTGTTCTATGTTTTGTGAGAATGTCACTTGTTGGTATTTCAGGATGTTGATAAAGGATAAGTGTTCCCAGTTGACTGAATAAACTGAATTAAATGTGATGTTTTCTCAAAACATTTTACATTTTTATCAGAGGCACAGAAGTCCTAAGTATTTCACAAAATAAAATCTAAAACTGTTATGGTTAAAGTCATTTTATGTTTATAGTGTACACCATATCACTCAGAGGTATAAATCTTTGAACATAATCATCTGTTGGGGATTGAACTAATATTACAATTGTGTTATAACTCTAAGAACAACTCTGAACAAAGATCATATGTAACAATTATTCAGTATACTAGTTCAGTATAAAGCTTTAATCCCATGCATATCAGTCAGGCTTTTAACACTTTTGAGTCTTTTTACTGATTAGAAACAGTCCTTGATTTATTAATTTTTGGAAGACTTTGAGAATGCCCCACTGTCAGAATCATATCTAGGTCCTCTTGATTTCTATTCAAATACGCAATCCGCTATGCCATGTGACCTGTAATTGGAGCCATCTTGTTTACTGCCCACAGAAATATCCCACATGACCTAGAGGTTTCATTTTGCAGGGTTAATCACCATGCTATTACAGTAAAACTCTATTTACAACATTAAAACCAGGATAGTTTTTGAAACTTTGGTTAAAAAACACTTTAATTCACAGTTTACATATTACAATCATCCGCCTAACATAAAAGATAATGAAACCTCAGTTACTGTCGGTATGAATCTCCTAATTGCTATTTGTTGCAGGTAATACCAAGTGCAGTGGAGCTCGTGAAGACCAGTCAGTGTGGCTGCGCTGTGTCGGACATTCTACGCATGGAGATGATCATTCTCAACAAGCTGCAGTGGAACGTCCGCACTGTCACCCAGATTGACTACCTGCACATTGTAAGTACACCTGCTCTGGTCAGTTTAGTGTTTATAATTGACTGTATGACTACATTTTACTGTCAATGACTATTGGTTATTAAGAAAGTAATGATTTGGTAGTTTTACGGGTCATCGTAAAAAGGTTTATACACCTGAAGAAGTTTCTGACACACTTCAGACATGGTAGTCATTGGCAGTTATGGAGAGCACTGCATTTGAAAAGATGTAATTTGTTATCCTGGGCTTTCTCATTTTTGTTTTGCCTCGCTCGAATTTTCCAGTTGTCAGCAGTTGTTTGCAGATGTCAGTTTTTATGTCCCCCACCATTATAGTGGGGGACATATTGTTTTTGCCCTGTCTGTTGGTATGTTGCTTTGTTTGTTTGTGCAAACTTTAACATTTGCCATAACGTTTGCAATATTTAAGATAGCAACTTGATATTTGGCATGCATGTGTATCTCATGGAGCTGCACATTTTGAGTGGTGAAAGGTCATTGTCATCTCTCAAGGTCAAAGGTCAAATATATGGGGACATAATGTTTCACAAACACATCGCTTGTTTGTCATTAGTTTTTTGCTGCCTGTATCGATTGACTGAAAGGACCCATACTTTTGGCTTACCAATATCAACATTAATTTTACAGTTAAAAGTTGTGTACATGTATTATGCTCAGTGTTTTTTTGTTGTACTGTAAACTGTACTGTGAAATACTAGATTTGGTACTTTAAATTTAAATGAATCTATTATAAAAGGGCAGTCCTCACAGACTAAGGGAAGACACTTTCCACCTCAGCTGGATTTTCTGCAAGAAGAGTCTTTCTTTAAAGGAAAAATACAATAAAAGCAGAAAGTGTTGTCCCTGATTAGCCTGTGAAGACTTCACAGGCTAATGTGGAACAACATTTAACAAACATGCATTTTCAGTGAGTCTCATTTGTAGTTTGTTGTGGTTTCAGATCCACTCGCTGCTGATGTGTTACTACCCCCAGTTGCTGGAGAGTGTTGCCAACATGACGCCTTCCCGACACCTGTCCATCCTGTCTCGCAACCTTTTCCACTGTCTGGCCAATCATAAGATGGTGGGGTTCCGGCCCATCGCGCTCACACTAGCCGTGATCAGTCTGGAACTGGAGCAGATCACCCCAGTGTGGCTCTCCATCATACACACTGTCCAGAAAATGGCAGAGGTATGGAGCCCAAAAAGCGTTGTTTTTTATGCCCCCGGTAGGGTGGCATATAGCAGTTGAACTGTCCGTCAGTCAGTATGTGTGTATGTCAGTCTGTTCGTCCGTCCGAAAAAAACTAACGTTGATCATAACTTTTGCATTATTGAAGATAGAAACTTGATATTTGGCATGCATGTGTATCTCATGAAGCTGCACATTTTGAGTGGTGGAAGTTTAAGGTTAAGGTCATCCTTCAAGGTCAAAGGTAAAAAAAATATATAAAATTAAAGCGGCGTTCTCATGAAGCTGAACATTTTGAGTGGTGGAAGGTCAAGGTCATCCTTCAAAGTCAAAGGTCAACAAAAAAAAATAAGCGGGGTTCTCATGAAGCTGCACATTTTTAGTAGTGAAAGTTCAAGGTCAAGGTCGTCCTTCAAGGTCAAAGGTCAAAAAAAATATTTCAAAGCGGCGCAACAGGGGGCATTGTGTTTCTGACAAACACATCTCTTGTTTTCTCTTTTTTATTTTTGGGCTGTTTTAAAGGAGTCATCGTTCCAGAAAACTGCTTTTGAATAATTCATTTTTCGTTTGATGATGATATTTAAAGTTCCTTCAATTAAAAACACCCTGCTTTGAGACAAATCGCTTACGAGCACTGCTTGTGAATTTCTTTAATGGTTTTGTTCCTTTCAGTAGAGTAAACCTATTTTTGACCCTTATGTTTGCGAATAGAAGAATTGCATAATGCTCCACGTAATCAGCGATTTTCTTTGTCCAATTGGGAAAAGTACCCGTACCGGTCCAATTGGGAAAAATTCAGTGGTGAAAACCTCAAAATTGGGGAAAATCGAGTTGTGAAAACCTCAAATTGGGAAATTGGTTTTATTGATTTCTTGCTCCCAAATACTTTAAAATTAGAAACCAAGTGTTTGCAATCTATCAATATTATATTTACCTAGGTTCAAGCCATATAGCTGCAAAGGGAAACTAACTCAATGTTGCATTTTCAAAAAAAAATATAAAAAATTACCTTAAATTGGGAATTTTTTGGACAGCAATTGGGAAATTTGTAGTTTTTCCTAATTGGGAAAGTGCCGTTTACCGGTACTTTATAAAGAAGGAAAAAAATCGCTGGTAATGAACATATTGAGCTTAATATTGATAAATTTCTTTACGGGAATGGCAGTGTGATAAGCTGATATGTTGTAAAAAAAATCCTCTTTAATGCTTTTATTTTCACGGGCAGGACTTGAAAAAACAAATTAAGTAATACTTTTCAATCAATAGGATCTGTGACATGGGTTTCATGTCAGAAGCTCATAAGTTATAATTTTCTTTGTACAGTTAAATTACATTTTGCTCTATACTCCTACAGGTTGACATAGACTCGATGATCAGATGTCGTGAAATCGCCGGACAGATCCTGAAGGACAAGAGCATGTTGCCGACTGGCTACCAGTTCGTAGGAGCACCTCCGGCCAGACGCAACTCTCTCACACGATCTCAGTCATTCAAGCGCAAAGGCGACCAGATGGAGCTGGAGGACGACGTTTATGACGGAATCAAGCGACTCTACAGTGAAGAAACCTCGAGCGTGCCCATGACAACCTGCGCGTCGGAGTTTGGTCAAGGTCCCGACGGAGAGGGAATGTCAGTCCATCAGTTCCCGCAAACGAAGCCTGTTTGTGCCAATTAGGCATCATTAGCACCTCATTTGTTGTCTGTATGTGTTAGCTGTAAGATGAATCAAATGTATGGTCGCTAATGTGGCCAAGTTGATTTATTTGATGTCTTTAAAAAGTAAGTTTCTAGGTGCGTTCTCTAGAAGATATAAAGATAGGGTAGTGATGTAGGTTATTGCATTAGTTTTCGCAGAATAAAGAAAGAGATTCGTCACAGTGTGGTTTTTTTAATATTATATGCTCCTTTGTATACGGTTTTTCTAATATTCATGCCAGTAATATAATATATGTTTTATGCAACTCTAGCACTCATAAAGAATTAGGGTTTACCTATATTCCTCAATTCTACTCATTGGATTTATTTGTGTATACAAATATATTTGACTGTGATAGTGTTTTTATTAAAAGATTTCCTTTTAGTTGTTCTCAGTGTTTTGCAACAAGGGCAATTGTGTAGTGTATGTGTTTGGTTTTCTTTCTGTCTTTTGTTTTAAAAGAAACCTTTCAACGAGAAAAATGTATGCTTCACTCTGCTGTTTTAACCATTATTGGAGCTCTGAGTAGTATCAAATATTTGGAAAGAAATTACCACTAATATCATATACCAGTATGTTGACTTACCAGTGTTATTATTTTATAAACGTGTATTACATTCCTATGTAGCAATGCTATTTTCTCTTGAAAAGTTTCTCACCAATGAGTAGAATTGAACAAGAGTGTTTTCCCATTTTTGAAAAAAATCTGTAAAGAATGAGAAACGATGTTTGCTATTGAGCAACTATAAGGCAACATCTTTATAACTGTTCAGTACTGTGTTAAGATGTGCAGACTTAATTCTTCTCTCAAAATCAAAAGGTGCTATCAGCATATGTGCAAATAATGTTGATAATCCCTGCTGGTTTAAAATTGATCCTCAGTCCATAAAACCTAAGTCTGTAGGGTTGCACTTGTTTGTTTATTATGCCACCATTATGTTGTACTATATTCTGTAATTCAAAAAACATAATTTTGGGATGTGATGACCCGCTTCACTTTATTATAGATCTCCACAACTTTTCCTTGAATCAGGTTGTCATATCCCAGAAAAAAAAGGATTACAATTTTAAGAAAAAAATATGAACAAAAAGTATATAAATTTATGTAAACATACCGAAAAAATGTTATTTGTTTTATTTGATTGATTGTTGTATTTGTTTTGGTTGAGAGATTGTAATGCATAAATGGTTATTAAATGTATTCATTTTATTCTCAAATCAATGCTTGATGAATGTTTGTCCTTAACCAACACTAAATAAATGTGAAAATGACATAAGAACGGTTGAAAGAATTATATTATTTGTTGTTTTTGCCATGTAGAATATATTTGTTGATTGTTAACGGTAACATATGTCTGAAATGTAACCTTTGTTAGGTCATTTTGCTAGTAAGCTGATTCAGTGGACATTTTAAATCTCATACTAGGATTTTTGATCTGTTAATTTTTGTTGTTTTGTGATCATTTTATAAGCAAGGACCAGTATGAATGGAATGAAAGCTTGAATTTTTAGTTTTGTTAATTTCAATAGGATATTTATTGTTCTTGTTATATCTTATGTCTGTTTATCGTAAACAAAAAAAATCCTTTTTTATTTGCCAGTAGAATTTAATTCAATTGCTTTGCTTTTATTAACCCCGATATCATTTGCAACTTTTACCATTTGTACTGGTCTAAACTACTGTCCGCACTTAAAATTACTGCAACTAACAAACTAGATGCATACATTGACATTTCAAGTCATTGTGTGCCATTATTCCGAATATTTTTGCAACTTCACTTTTGTTGCTAAATCTCTAAATTTGTGGACACAATTCTATTTTGTCAGTCTTTGAATTAGTAAAACTATATGGACAAGATGTGTTTTCCAATACTTAATTTATTGTCTTTTGTTTTCCAATATTTAGTTTATTGTTTTGTTGGTTTTCTATGAAAGAAAGATGTTTATTACTTATAGTAGTTTTAGTTTGTTGCTTATTTAAGCAAAATAAAAAATTAAGCAAATAACCTTGTACATAGATAACAACTCATGTTCTAGTATTATAACATTCATTAAGTATTTGTTGATATTTAATGTTATGTTGTATGGAGTTGGTAATGTACATATACGGTCTATGTAATATTCATATTAATGTATTTCACAGACTGTAAAATCATACAATTGTAAGTGTATTTAAATTTCATACCAAAATAATGTTTGACATCTCTGCTTGTTTCGCAGAGAAGCTAAGAAGGTATGTTTACCCTAAAGTACCGGTATTAGAAAATAGTTATTCCTTTTTGTATGGAAATTTGGTACACTTATATATAAGCAGTGTTCTAGTAAAACTGAGCTTTATGCATATGCCTAAATGATTGCCCCTGATCAGACTGTTCAGTCTGCAAAGGTTAATAGAGGGAAACACTTTTCGCATAAACTGGACATAAATTTATAAATTTCTATAGAAAGTTTCTTTGTTGATGATCCTGTGTTGACTGCACAGGCTAATCTGGTAAGATATTTTACACACATGCAATAAGCCCAGTTTTTCCACAGTGCAGCTCATGATGAATGATTTTACAGAGTGTGTGTGTATACTTGTACGTTAAATAGAGTTCCTGTATACCAGCGGGCAAGTGTATGGTTGCCAATCAATTATCAATTATAGTAAGTGCTACTTTAAAGGTCTTGATTTTACAAGCTGTACAGTTAATCATCATCATGTGTAGATATTCATGGGTAAGAGCATGTGTAAATATCAAGATGTGAAATGCAGCATGTACTACAAATCCAAAGGTCTCGTGTGCACATCATTTGGAGAGTATAGTTTTACAAGGAGAAATCACCAGCATTTTATCGTATTGTGTATAAATAATAAGAATTTTTATCTGTATACATTTGAAGGACATATTGGATAGAGAGAAAGATTGATGGATGAATAAGCTGATTGAGCAATAGGGAGAAAGAACATTCATTTGTGCCATTATTATATTGCACATGGGGCTCAGGGAGGGAAAGTGTTGAACATTAAAAGATTTGTGGTTTTAAACATGTACGAGGCTTGCCAAGACTCTTTTATGTAGCTTTCTATTGGCTATATAATTTTGGAGGGTTGATTTGTTTTAGTCAATTCGCGACACACAACAACCACTAGGGTTGAGCATGAGACTTATAGTTAAATATTTCAATGTAAGACATGATACCGGTAGTTTAATGCTCCATCCTGTACTGATTCAGTGGAGCGAATATTGGTAGGTGTGGACTGTATTAATGTTAACTCGTGTCAAGATCAAAATCCGGTGGAAAATATTAGCCACTCAATTCTTTCAACATAAGAAACAACGGACTGTGTATAGTTTAAGAGAACGTTCGTTGTTGAAATGTACCATGTACATATGTAACATAGATTTACTATGTTTTACGTTACAATACATATGTTTGATGATCTAGCAATCAAAATCGAAGTTTCTTAAAGTGATGTGGATAAAATACTTGACGGGTCCTGGAGTATGAATATTTCAGCAATAGTCAGATAGTTTTTATTAATTTAGACCTATTCCTAGCCTGTCTTGTATGTTTTTCCAATCTTATGGTTTGCTCAGATGAAGAGAGATATTTTAGTTTTTGGTTTTTGTTCAGAAGAGGTAGACGTTATGTTAATGTCGCTTGATGCGAAGGATATTTTGTTTTTACCAACCAACTGGACTCTTTTAGTTGTTATTTCATTTATTTTAAAACGTTATTTGATTTTAACAATGTGAAATAAATTTTATGGTGGCAATTTTGCTTTGTTCTTTTCTTGCATGTCACATTCTTATTGTAAAAAGCATTAATTATACCCCGCAAACCACGGAGCGTATATTGACTCTCATCTAGAGTCCGTGCGCAAACGAAGTTTGTGAATGGAATATTGGAGTAACGCCGTCATTCCAAATAAAAAGCTGCACTTATGTGACCGTGTGATGTGCGTGTGTGCGTCTGTCAACAATTTGTTTGTGTAAACAGTAGAGGTCACAGTTTTCATCCAATCTTTATGAAATTTGGTCAGAATGATTATCTTGATGAAATCTGGGTTGGGATTGTATTTGGGTCATCTGGGGTCAAATAATAGAAAAACCTTGTGTAGACAATAGAGTTCACAGTTTTCACCAAATCTTTATGATTTTTGGTCAGAATGTTTATCTTGATGAAATCTGGGTTGGGATTGTATTTAGGTCATCTGGTGTCAAAAACTAGGTCACTAGGTCAATAATAGAAAAACCTTGTGTAGACAATACAGGTCACAGTTTTCATCTGATCTTTATGAAATTAGGTCAGAATGTTTATCTTGATGAAATCTGGGTTGGGATTGTATTTGGGTAATCTGGGGTCAAAAACTATGTCAAATAATAGAGGTCACAGTTTTTATCCAATCTTTATGAAATTTGGACAGAATATTTATCTTGATAAAATCTGGATTTGGATTGTATTTGGGTCATCTGGGGTCAAAAACTAGGTCACTAGGTCAAATCATAGAAAAATCTTGTGCAGTCAATAGAGGTCACAGTTTTCATCTGATCTTCATGAAATATGGTCAGAATGTTTGTCTTTTTAAAATCTGAGTTGGGATTGACTTTGGGTCATCTAGGGTCAAAAACTAGGTCACTAGGTCAAAATTAAAAAAACTTTTGTAGACAGTAGAGGTCACAGTTTTCATCCAATCTTTATGAAATTTGGCCAGAATGTTAATCTTGATGAAATCTTGGTTGGGATTGTATTTGGGTCATCTGGGGTCAAAAACTAGGTCACTAGGTCAAATAATGGAAAAAACCCTGTGAAGACAATAGCGGTCATAGTTTTCATATGGTCCTAATGAAATATGGTCAGAATGTTTATCTTGATAATATCTGATTTTGGATCTTATATGGGTCATCTGGGGTCAAAAATTAGGTCACCGGGCCAATTCTAGTAAAACCTTGTGTAGATGAAAGAGGTCACAGTTTTCATCACGTCTTAATGAAATTTAGTCAGAATGTATTAATTAATGAAATCAGGCTTGGGATTGTATATGGGTCTGATGGAATTTAAGTTGATGTAGCAAGGTTAGTCAGGTGAGCGATTCAGGGCCATCATGGCCCTCTTGTTTAAACAAACTACTGCATTATTTCTCAGGCGATTGATTTCCAACTTAAGCATGTCATCGCCAGTGAATGTAGACGTACACAATTCGTTCATGTCCAATGATCTATATTCCTGAGTTATTTGCCATTGAACGGTTCCGGGATATTAGTCACATTGGATACAAACCTGTAATAAACCACAGTCCGTTGCTTAACTCCATTTTGGTGTATACATCATACATGTATTTTATATAATACTATTGTGATCCCAAACAATGAACGTTTAACAAAATGCAATATAAGTATTCTCAAAACCGTATTATGGATAAATATATTTATTTGCTCGGGGTTTTGAAACTTCATATGTAGATGCACCTTGATGAGTTCTGCACGCCACACCCATTTTGGGGTCACAAGGTCAAAGGTCAAGGTCACTGTGACATCGACAAAAAAATTTTGACAAGCTTTCATTTATTCAAAACTGCACCCGTAGCCGAGCATGGAACCCGTTATGTGGTGCTCTTGTTTTATGAGATATCGCGGACTAATAAACGATACAATAGTGAGTTTTCAATAAAGTATTACAGTTCACAATGCTCGCTGCCAACTGTCTGATGATCACACTTGATCTAGAGCAAACATCTTCAGGACATTGGACGGAATGAGTTAAAGAATATGGGTAAATAGACCAAAAGACGTCTGCCGACCGACGGCGAATAGAAGAATACTCGAATTATCAGAATTTGATTGTCAGGACGTTAACTGCTACGTTTCATAGATGGCGTTCATTTGCACAAAAATAAAGCTCGAAGTACAAGTGGGATGTCCAAATCACGGATGGCAAATAATACATTTAAACACGATTTCCTAAATCTCATGATTCCATTATTTAATAAACGCGTCATACATGCGATATATCGGGCGTTAGCTTAATATAAGTACGCGCCGGAGAATGTTGTACCGCGGAAACTGTCAGACCCGTGCATGTGACCTTCGTCGCAAGTGAAACACTCAGCGTTACCCGCGTTCAGACCGAGCACGGCCGTGTTGCTGGACTGGGTACTGAACCATTGGTTGTCGGCTTGAATGATGACGTTAATCTGAAACAAGAACTATCTTTTACAAGAAATATCTTTTCAAAAGATATACGGAGTTGATTGTTGTTGGTTTTGATTAAATGTAATGAGTTATATCAATGAGATCAAATATCGCGAATGCCTTTTTATGCGTAGTTCTTAGCTGCATCACACGCAAATCACGGGTTGTTGCGCCAGATTTCGTGGCTTATTTAGCATTATTAGATTGCATGGATCATATTTCTATAGACGCCGAACAGAAATACACAAGGCGAATGTAATTGAACTGAAAACATAAGTAAAGCGGCCACACATCATCCGTACATATTTTAAATATTTATACGCGTGTTCTTCGAACAGGCCGTTTTCAGTGGTTTGTAGGACATTGTTATTTGATTCGATTGTTATAAGTATCGTGAATCATCGCATCGCGCTCATGCTTATTAAAGGGATCTTTTCACGGTTTGGTAAATTGACAAAATTAAAAAAAGTTGTTTCAGATTCGCAAATTTTCGTTTTAGTTATGATATCTGTGAGGAAACAGTATTACTGAACATTTACCATAGTCCAATATAGCCATTATATGTATCTTTTGACAATTTGAAAAACTAAAAATTATAAAGCGTTGCAACGCGAAACGATTGAATAATTTGGAGAGTTCTGTTGTTGTCGTTTAAATTTACGAAACTACGAAGATTGCTTATAAAAGGTATAAAATACTTACACTGAGTTTGCGTGGCGGAATAGCCGTGAGGGTTAATGCGTTTTTACTTCAAACTAACTCCAGGACTCCGGAGGTCACTGGTTCGAGCCCTGGTACCGGCTACTTTTTTCCTTTTTTAAATTTTATTCTTGATTTTTTACTGGAGCTTTTAAGATCCAATGTTTACATTTATCAATATAAAACATTTAATGACAAACTTCAAAATATGCCAAAATCTGTGAAAAGGCCCCTTTAAATTCGTCAATATGTTAGAATAATTATTTGTAAATTAATAAAAAAAACTTGAACTTATCATTAAATGAAATACATTAAGAATCGATAGTTGAGACACCATAATAATATCGCCAAATATATTCATTTAAGATATTTCTGGTCAAAATCAAATTCAAGTTCAGCGCCAAAGCGTTTATATAACGATTCTTTCACTGATCGCGAACTGAACTATAAACCTTGCGGGATAGAAAGCAATGCATTAAGGTGAGGTCACGATTCTAGTGCTAGAACGTCACCTTGCTTAAAGCTTTATACTTTTACACGTTTAACGGTCAATTTCAAAATCAATTTTAAATATTTTGGTCAAAACGAATATCACGATAGTGAACAACCATGCCTAAAAATGGTAATAGAAAAAATCAATAAAAAAATTATATGTTAAGTATCTCATCCATTTCGTCTGCCAACATATCACATCCGGGCATTTTTACCCCTTGATAAACACGCACCTGACTGAGAGACGTGTTTCTGATTTGCGGTAATAAAGTCCATTGCCTAAAAAAATAGACTAAAAATAGTAAGTCGGTTGAATTTCCTCTTAATCTAAATGTGATAACTGTTTGTAGATTGCACGTTCTCTATTTCGGAAAGTTTCCAAGTTTCTTGCCTAGCGGCGGAAAATTATGCATGTAAATTCAAATTCATAAGACGCTTCCAACGGTCAGCTAAGGTGAAAAGCTGGATTAAACAGCTATGCCGAAAAGAAAAATATATTGAATCAAATACTGGGTCTTTCGCCAGATTTGGTGGTTTATTTTGCAATATTATATATTATTGTCTTGATAATATATCTTTTAATGCAACACGCGAATCATCCATAAATATTTGATATTATTTGATAATATATAGGCGCGTTATTCGAACAGACTTGTTATAGGGGTTTGTCGGACATCATCTGAATCGATTATAAATAGTATCGGGAATCATCGCAATCATTCTCACTAAATTGATCAATATAGTTAAATAATTCTATGACAATTAATCAAAAATACTATTTATCATGGAATTCTTGAAAGCACATTAAGAATCTATTATTAAGATACCACAATAATATTACAGAAGATCTTTATTTGCGTTTATATAACGATTCTTACACTGTCCCCCAACTGACCTTGATAGATTTCGGGATGGAATGCAATGAATTAAAGGTCACGATTTCACTGCTGGGGCGATGGCTTGTTTTTCATGTTATAAGGTTATTTTTTTAAACAATTTAAAATATGTTGTTCAAAACAAATATCAGGACAGGGAACAACACACTTATACGTATTATTTAAAATATAATCGTGCATTTTATGCAATATAGTATTAATTAATAACTGTGTGTATTCAAGGTTTATTTATAGGTCGCATCCGCGTCTTCACGACTACATATAGGTACGGACCTGCCCCTGTGACCTTTCAGGGGAGAATGTTTAATTGTGAGCCAAATTAGGTCAGATTTACCCCGGCTATCCGGGTAGTAGGTAAATGTTTTTAATTGAATGGATCAGTGCACGATTGCCAATGAGACCTTAATGTGCCCTTTTTGGGTGTGTGTGTGTGTGTGTGTGTGTGTGTGTGTGTGTGCGCGCGCATGTGTGTGTGCGTGTGTGTGGGTTATGTTGATGATGTTGTGTGTGGTGGTTTTGTTTTTGTCTGGCGCGGAAAAGGAGGGGTTTAGTCAAGTTGTTCGTGTCTTAGCGTGTATTCCCATGGGCTCTTTCTGCCGTGCTTTTGGATAGTGTCAGGTGTTTAATGGTGTTGCAAGGGTCAGACTAGTTTTTGAAAGATCATTTAGTTGAATATAGTAGAAAAGGATCTGAGTTTGTGTGGTTGGACCGAGATGACTAGTTTGTTGGGGGTTTAGTGCGATTCAGCGAAGATGTATTCATCCACACATGTACAGAAACATATAATAACAACCCATTCGGAAACGTGATGATTTATATAAGTTGTGGCATGGTAAAGATTTAACATTACATCGATGTATTTTGCCAGTGTGACGAGCACATTTCCACTCCATGAAATCACTAACAACATCAAACCATTTCTTTGAACATGTACAAGTTTCCCCATGCACAATACATTGGCTTCTTGTAGATCAAAAAGATAATTTGGTGTTTTTCCAAAACAGATGGAGCCAAATGCCAAGGAGGTGTCGCTAATGACAGGTGGCACTAATGAACATTTTCAACTATTTTAATTTTCGACCATACACTTGTTTTTTCGTATTCCAGGTTGAGTGTGTGATCTTTTTTCTTAATTCGATCATAATGATATATATTTAAAACAAATAAAGCCTACATAATTACGTGTTACAAAGAGATTTTGAAGAGTTCTCTTATTGAATATACTACAAAACTGGAAAGAAGCTCGAGTATAACAAACAAACAGGGAACGATTAAAGCCGAAGCTTTATTCATATTTTTTGCAGATATTAGTAGGAATAAATGACATATGTTACCCTATATAATATTCGTTGATATTGCCTTTTAGTGAATTAAGAAATTGCAATAGGGGGCACAAGTCATTGTGTCAAGCAGAACTAGCATCTTTTAATTACTTCGTGAATATTGTTTTTGTATATACACATTTGTTGTAGAAAACATATTTTAATAATGTTGAGAAGTAAGTTATTGGATTTATTGAATACAACATAATTTGGATTTACATCGTAAAATATGTTTTTACGGCTATTGACTTCTTAATTGAGTTGATTCCTTATATATTCACATATTACATCTTGGTTAATTATAGTGTGTGTATATGTTCTGTATAGATCTGGGCTACAGTATTTACGTTGAAAAATTAAAAGGACTATGGAAAAGGAACTGTCAAATGTAAGTCATGTGATGATATATATCGTGCATTGGCGCCACCTCATGTTCTTAGCTCCACCTCTTTGACCTTGGCTCCATCTCTTTAGGAAACATACAAAATTATCTAATAAATCTGCAAGGTGTTTATGTGTCTGTGCATGCAGCAACGAGTGCGTGTGGAACGCAATCGTTTGATGTCGTTCGCGAGTTAATTTGGTGGAAATTTGCTCCTCACAAAGGCAAAATACATTGATTTGCTTTCAAAAAAATCAAAATGTCACAACTTATAAAGGTCTTACAGTTTCCAAATGGGTTGTGGCTGTATGTTTATGAACTTTTGTGGATGAATTAATCTTCGCTGAATTGCACTGCATTGCCCGATTTTTAAAATATTGCGAGATATGTTGGAAAAAATATAAAACCTACTCACCCTGAAGAATCATCCATGAAATTTCAAAACATCCGGTATTAAGCGCCACCTCGGAAATAGCATGGGCTAATTTACTAATGCATCGCAAAAGAGGTGGCGCCCGTGATTTACGGCCGTGTGTTCGCTATCGTGTTAATTGAGGGCACTGAAAGAGCACTTTTTGTTTACACGTCACTGTTTCTGAAAACAAAGAGAGATCGCTTTGTGTTCATCACCACACTGTGTTGTCGTAGTTCATATGCATAGTGAAACTAAATGCACTTTGGTTGTGCCTTGAGAATCCTCCTTTCGACAGCTCCGTTATCATTATCATAGTTGTATCATCATCATCGTCGTCGTTGTCATGATTCTACATCATAATTATAATTAAATTCACGACCATCTTTATTATTGTCATCATTAATACTCCATCTTCAAATCTTATATCGTCACCAACTCCGTCATAAGTAACCTCATCATAATCAGAAGCCTTTTTTCTCATCACCATATGATCAATAATGTAATAATCGGTCAATAAAAGTCCACTTTGAATTGAAATATCAGGAATACTCGTGTCTAGTTACTGAACTGTTGCTTTGAAACATTGGAAACAATATGGGATGTTATGATTAGTACAAGAACAACATGTAATAAACACATTTGCTTCGTTTATTCTCTGGTTTAGGCCACGACTTTTATATTTCTTGGTTTACAAAACCGCCGACCCTAATTTTTGGAAAATGGGAAAAAAATAAAATCGGAAATTCGTCTTTTTTTTAAATATTTTATTCCCGACCGCACTGCAAAATGAGCGAAATGAGAAAAAAAAAACGATCCGGTTTGAGTACGGTTGCGAATAAAATCAAGTAAGTACAATCAACGATTGGTTCACATATATTGCAGAGAGCGGGATATTTTTAAATGTGACACATTATGTACCAGTCCTTTTATGGGCACTTCTCAAAATTTATTTCGTGTAAAAATTACAGACAATAAGAAAATCAGCGTCAGTCAAATGTCGACCCCATCAAAATTTATTTCCGTGTCTGTGACGCAACTATATTGTTTAACATGTTAATTATATTAAACAAACCCGATAGTATTTGATAATAAGAATAAATAATCCAATAAAACACTGCCATTATTTACGATATATGTGTTTAGGAATTTTGTAAACACATCCGCCATAGTTTATAGGAACTGTACAGAAAGTTTGGAAATCGGAACAAATTGGTATATCTCGGAAAATCATTGATAAATGTATTTGTCGTTTCAATGCTTAGGGCCGAGTAATTTCGGCAAATCGGAACTCAACTTGTGTAAAACACTAGCTCAATTAACCGTTAAACTCCGCCTCCGTTCTCTGCAAAAGATTCGCAGGCGGAGCTATGCACGTACTTTTATTAAATTGGAGGATTGCAATTGAGAAACAAACACACGATTGGTTCGGCATGTTGATTGCTAGACAAAGGAAGCCAATTTTTTCGGCGCGAAATTTGTCGCTTTATTGCTTCCGACAGAAAGCGGCTTTCCTTTGATGACGTCAAACTGTCAATTCACACAGACTGCACATTTTCGGAAGACTTTAACTGACTCCTTGTTTACAATTCCAGTAAAAAAAACACTTGCTTACATTAAACTTTGGATTAAATTATCAAAATAAAGCAAAAGCGAAGTTGACAAATATGATTAAATTAATTCGCGTCAGTTCAAATAAGACGTTTTGCGTTGTAAATCAACGAGTTTTCATGACAACAACAACTTTGACAAACATTACCGCGACGACGCATGGATCGATCTACCTCGATTATTTTTTTCATGTACGATCTCATAAGTCGAGTAAGAGCAAACACATACCGGGTAATTTGTGTATGAGTAGTTTACGGGCATCGCATTGCGTAATGGTGCGCATCCAATTATGGAAATGAAGCGCAGTTTTTCGTTTTAATGGGAGAAGAACGCATGTCATGTAATGGAGTGTTTAAAATTGCCTGATGTTACATAAGGTGCTGTTAGGACTCATTTCATTTGAAGATATAGATGTGTTTCATTGCATAATTTGTCTCTGTGTTAAGGTTATAAAAGATATGGTGTCTTTGTTCTGATGTTATTAGTATTAACTTTTTTTCCAATGATGTTTTTTTTTTTTTTTTTTTTTTTTTCGACCGCCCGATGGACCATTTTCAAAATAATTTTTGTAAACCAATAAAAAAAAAAAGTCGTGGACTAACTAATACCGGTTATGATGCATTAACATTGTCCCATCTTTTATAAATAGTAGTTCTTCTTGAATGCTCTGAGCTTTGATGAGTACGAACGTACAGTTCTAAGTGCGTCTCGATGAGAGTATACTATCATGTTTATTCATTAAATTAACCATAACTACCGGGGTAAATCAATTTCTTTAGCATTTTGGCGTAACAATATGCAGTATTTGCCAAGACAAGACACACATCTTATGAAACTAAATTTTCAGAGCGTTTGTTTTGAGATTGACTGTTTAAACAAAGAGAAAGGAAACATAAATAAAATATGCTTTCTATGCTATAAAGTTATTAACTATTGTCGAGCAAAGCAGTGTGTAATTGTTATGAACTTACAGCAACAAATATATTGGGAGTAATATATGGTATTATTATAAACTTGTTTCACGATCAAAATCCGGTGGAATATATTAGCAATTCAATTGTTTGAACATATCGAACAACGGAATATGGTAAAGGTTAAGAGAACGCTCTTTTTGACATATCGTCTACTGAATGTAATAACTAGGGTAACTGACATTTTGTGAATTGTTCAGGAATGCATATTTTCAGATATTTTCTAAAATACAGTAAGAGCACTTGCGCTATTTATTGCATTCAAAATATTACAGTGTTGAAATTATGGTAACTACTCCTTTCTTATTTTTTTAATAGACATATCAATTTGGAGTTTTGCTTAGTTTTTGTTTTTTGCTTCTCCTGAAAATTTAACAAAATGTAAATTACGATACTTTTTATATTCAGAAAATTACATGTGTTCGTAATGTCAATTTCGAAAATTTGGTAAACACATTATTTTTACCAAAAAGAATATTTTAACAGTTGATTTATGTCACCTTTATACACACAAAAATGGAAGAAAAAAAGAAAAAATGCATAAAAATGTCACTTACATGACTTATTATATTCAGTAGACGATATACCTTTGTACATGCGTTTATAATGTTTTTCGTTACAATACATATGTTTGATGATCAAGCAATCAAAATCGAAATGTTTCTTATAGAAAGTGATGTGGAAACAAGTTGGCTAGATAGGTCGGTGTGAATAAATGTTTGGGTTATAGTCAGACAGTTTTTATTAATTTAGATCTTTTACTTATAGCATGTCTTGTATATTTTTCCAATCGAATGAAGTGCCTTATTATCAGAAGTAGACAGTTATTTCACGTCGTTTTGGGGTTTTGTTCAGAAATGGTAGACGTTATTATTTTAATGTCGCTTGATGAGAAGGATATTTTGTTTTTACCAACCAACTGGATTTTTTTAGTTGTTATTTCATTTATTTTGAAATGTAATTTTATTTTATTTTGATTTTTACATAGTAAAATAAATTTAATGGTGGCAATTTTGAGTTTTCTTTTCTTGCATATCTTATCAGTATCGTTTAAAGTATGAATAATACCTCCCGCAAACTAAGTTTTTGTAGGGTGCTAGTATATTGGAGTTTCTCTGTCAGTCGGGCTATCATTCCGCATACAAAGCTATGTTTGTGAAAGAAATAAATTTACTTTTTCTCAAGCGAAATAAATCAAACGTAAGCAAGTACCAGTACCAACTACTGGTATATGTGCAAATCACTTTCATTTCAAATGATCCTTGTTCCTGAGTTATTTGCCCTTGAAAAGAGCATAGCCGGTGACAAAATGGGTTGTAGATTTAAGTCACGTGGGAGATAAACCTTTAATAAACCGCAGTCCGTTACTTTAATTCATTTTATAATTTATCAATATCTTAATATTTGTGACCCTAAACGGTGAACGTTTAAAAATTTCCAGAAAATAATTTATTATTGATAAGTTTTTATCAAGATACCGCGGATTACCCCGGTATAAACAATACAACAGTGACTTTAAAATAAAGTTCAACAGTTCAAAATTCATATGACAATGCGGCTGATGATCACGCTTGACCTAGATGTTATGCTGGCAAACATCTTCCAAACATTTGACGAGGATCAGATTTAGATGATGTTTTATTTACACAAGAATAACCCCAAAGCGATACAAGTGTGATATTCCAACTAAGGAATCAAATGAATACATTCAAATACGCTTTGCAATCCCACGATTTAATATTGTATTCACAGGATCTAGCACGCAATCTTTTGGCTGTTAGGTCAATACAAATAGACGCCGGATAATGTAGTACCGTGGAAGATGTCATGTCCGAACACATTGCCATCGTCGCAAGTGACCCACACAGCGTTGCCGGCGTTCAGTCCGAGCACGGCCGTGTTGTTGGACTGTATACTCTTTCCCTGTGGAAAGATGACGACATCAACCTGAAAAAAATTGCCCACAAAACTAAAAACTACTCAAAAACAGGATATAATTAACCTGACAAAAAAGCTCAAAATATCTTCACTATTTACGAAAAATTATTGACTTCTCGTCAAACGATATAGTATCGTACGGTGCCCTCGTATCAAGCGGGTCTTCGTATTGATCATTTTGTTTACATTAAGACCTTGGCTCACGTGATGACGTCACATGCATGCGCTCCGAGAATTTTGTTCAGAAATATTACTACGCTTGAAAATAACTAGAAACACAACCAAAATGAGGAAAAACATATATAATTGCATTTCAAAATCTAACTTCAACTTAAATTTTCCAAATGTATCCATTTACATACATTGCATTGGTCCTCTTCACTAAATTTCCACATAAATAGCAAAGTGAAGCACTCGAATGCGCTAGTGTCAACACACCACTTGCATTTATTTATTTATTTATTTTAACTTCACTTCCTCACGATTCTTAGAAAATGTTGCATAAGAAATCTAGAATAAGGACTGTGCGCGCATATCGCGTCAGGTGATATACACCTGTTCAGTGGGAATACCCAGTCCTCATTTGACGTTTATTTCAGAAAATCTTTTAATAGTAGCATATATGCCGAAATTTATTTCAACACATGTCGAACGTTTGTGTGTATGAAATTCTCGCGCACTTTTATGTGGCCATGTTGCTCAAAAGAAGATTGACCAATATTACACAAACTTGATCGATTGTAAATAGAAGTTAATTTACTGTTTATGTTTATATACAGTATGTTCAGCGGATCAAATGTTTAAGTTTAGTTGGACTAATGCCTTTCGCCATCGAGTACTCTCCTTTTGCAGAATGACGTCAAGATAAGAGGTCACCACGCGAATATTCCATTGATTACAGTTGTGTATGGAGCTATCGGCGTTGCGTGGTTGAACATATTATAGACAATTTGACATGCGTATAACGAGAATTGAATAAATAATTGAAGGAAATTCGTGTATTGTTGCATTGTTTGCATTAATTAAGAAATATATTATTCGTTTTCTTAACCGATCGAAACGCGGTCACCGGAGGATAGATGCTCACTCTTCCAGTTAATATGGCGGTGATTATTCTTCCCTTTTATATAACACGAGACAAAATTAAACATTTCACACTCATGTAACTCTTTCTCATAGACTCAAAACTCTGCCTTACGTCAAATGTTCTAAATATTGCTATACTTGAGGAAAAAATAATATAACTGTCATAAGGTCACGGAAATACCTGCACAATATGGATCGGACGTGCGAAATTCGTTTCGATATTGTACTTCGATGACGAAACTGGCGATTGTTAAAAACTGAAAGCTAATTTGTTATAAATAATTTTCCAAATTGATATTTCGAGTCTGTTTTCGGAAACTACAAAGCCCAACGCTTTGATATTAAGTACGTGACATCGATTGTGGTTCACTGCAAATATTGTTTAAATCATGCCCCTGTGGTCGAATCTGGCCGCGCCCCAATGATACAGGCGAGCAATCTATGACCATACTCGTCCTTTTTCATTAACATTGGCTGTATATTCTGTATAACAAGACTAAATGTCGAGATATGTTGACAAATTTGTATTACATGAAAAACAACTAAGAATGAACGAAACAAAGACTATCTACTGTATAAGGTTGGTAATTTATACTTCACGATCCAATTATCAATATGATGCCTAATATAAAACACTTCAAGTTTATGGTATTGAAGTAAGAACACGTATCATAATACATATTTAATAATGAATCAGTTTATCGACTCCCATATCCAACGCGGAAATTAAAGCGACATTATACGATTTTGTCAAATATTTAATATATATATATATAATGTGTAAAAAACTAATTAAACATATATTTCAATATAAATTAAAATAAAAGTTAAGAAGAACATGTGTCGAAAATTGCGAAATAAGGCAGATATTTCATTCTGAAATGAAAAATGTCTGTACAGTCGAATTCACCAGCATGTAAATCATGCATGTACGATGTGAATCTAATTTAGTTTAAAGCGAGATTATACAATTTTGTCAAATATTTATTAATTTATATAAAGTGTGTAAAAAAACTTATTAAACATATATTTCAATATAAATTAAAATAAAAGTTGAGAAGAACATGTGTTGAAAAATGCGAAATAAGCCAGGTATTCAATCACACCACACACGAACACTAACTAAAAAGTCGACTGCTGTGTTTACTGTAGGAAAATATGTACGAAATATCTTCGTCACAATCGGCTCGGGGCACTAATTTGTCTTTGTTGCATTTTATGAAATCCCTCTTCAATGTATAATTTGTCTTGCCTATTTTTTGTTATTGTAACATATTTTATCAATTTATTACAATTTAACACATACAAAATCGTAGAATCTCGCTTTAACGGGTCATTTTAAATTCCCGCAACGATATCTATTCATACGACACACGAACACTAACTAAAAAGACGAATGCTTCGCTTATTGTAAGAAAATATGTACGAAATATCTCCGTCACAATCGGCTCGGGGCGCTAATTTGTCTTTGCTGTATTTTATGAAATTCGTCTTCAATGTATAATTTTTCTTGCCTATTTTGTGTTATTGTAACATATTTTAGTAATTTATTACAATTTATCACATATAAACAATCGTATAATCTCGCTTTAAGTGTTCTGCATGCGTTTATTGCGTTTTTAAGGTACAAATGCACTGAGCTAAAATATCAAACACGCCAAAAGGAAAAGTACATTAATTTGTCTTTTCGGCGGGTTTATTGGCGTGTTTAAGTCATTCAACTCCGCCAAAACGCCAGAACTATATGACAGAAAGCAACCACCATAATTACTTCAAACTATTTGGGAAACATTTGGCGAACAAAATGCCGACCGATGTACGATTTTGGAGCTGGTCAATGAAGTTAAGCTGCTGAAACGTTAGCAGACTCAAATTAAGTTTAGTTCTTATATCCAAAGATAATTAAACGTGCCCTCATGAGAAAACTACATGCAATACTGCGGTCTTCTTGGCCTGCTATTCTTACATAAGACGCACATACGTTCCATATAGGAAAAAAGTTTCATTCATCTAAAGATAATGAAACGTGCCTCGTGACAAAACTACATGCACTATATATTGTGGCCGGACTATCTTTTCAGAAGACACACACACGTTCTATTAAGGAACAGCACATTCAACTTTGCTTAACCATATGTCTTATTTATCCTACAGCTAAATGATTTTATAGAACAAATACGACTCATAAAGAAAAGATAAGGTTTTCTCCGCAGTTTTTTTAGATCAGGTTTCATCCACACTTATTTTTAGAACATTACGTAGAGACTAGTTTTTTTTTGGCCTTTCACCGCTGATTGCGTCATTTAGGTCATTGGGTACGCAGTCGTTTAACGAGTTTACGAGTGTGTGTGTGTTTACGATGAATTACTATAATATTATGAATGTGAAAAACACAGTGTTTGGATATAAAACTGGAATGAAACTGGTGAGACTGCATTTTCGATTTAGTTAAAATGTCGTAGTACTCGAATAACGCGATGTTTTGTTGAACAATTGATGGATTAAATTTAAGAAAAGTGTCAGTGAATTGTTCTTTATCTTTTCGAAGGAAATCGATGTCGAATTAAAATGGTAATTTCTGTGATGGTTTAGTCGTTCCTTTGTCAGTCGATCAAAGAATGTCTATCCACAACGAATTGCCTGCTTACATCTAGTGCTTAAAAATGGAAAAGATGGATGGCGATGAAGAAATTTGTCTAGAATTTTAACTCGTCATGGAAGCAAATTAAAAATTACGAAAATAAACATGGACGTGGTTATTATACAACTTCGGTGAGTAGAACAATAATTTTATGTAAGTAAGTATAAAGTGTGTAAAAAGAAGAGTTGTTTAAATACTAAAATTAACAATATCGGCGGGAATAAATGCTGTCTATGCTTCACGTAGCCACGGTATGTGTCTACACATTTTGTAAATTTCAAAATGGCGTGAGCCATGTTTGTTTTTTGGTTTTTTACAGTGGTGAAACAAGAATTGTAGTTTGAACACAACCATCTGTCTTGTATTTGAGTGTGTTACATTTAGAACGCTTATTAAATTTGAATCGAGGCGTATAGCGATATTTTGTCTCGTTACTTTCATTTTGCGTGGAATTCTTAAGGACTATTTCGATTTCCGTAAACAGGAAAGATCACAATAAATATTACTACGCAATGTAAGATTCAGAAAATTTCATGTGTTTTTGCTTTTATTTTAGGAATAAATTAAATAAAACAATATTGTAGGATAAATAGAATACTATATGTGAGTGTGATTGTGTACTTAAATTTACCCCACTCGTGTCAGAAAGGCTTACAAGGCTCGACAAGCCTCGCCATGTAAACCTTTCTTCACTCGTAAGATAAACTTAAGTACACAATCACACTAACATAGTATTCTCTATTTTCACAACCTCTGCATGTATTGAATATACGCTATATCTTAAGAGTAGTAATTATCTTTAGGAACCCTAATTCCAGATGTTTAATGCACCAAGAACATATAGAAACCTGCAATTTAGATAGTGTGTCTCCTCAAAAGAAATAATACTGTTTTTTATTTTCGCGAAGTCGTTGCGTTATAATTATGAAACTTCAGAGAAGAGTTTCTAGATATAAAAAATCATAATGTGTAAGCTCACTACGCTTCAAAATGAGACACAATAGTCAGTCGAAGCCGTTTATCGTTGTCATTAACAACAAAACATAAAAGCAAATTACAATTATATTCTGATTCAATTCGAGGGATTTATCACAAACATGTCAGGGAAATGCCTATGGTGTTATGGTGCTGAGATTACCAAAACACAAAAACACAGAAATAAAAACAAATGTAGCTGAGTTTCAGAATATTTTCACACAAACGTCCAGTTGATTTAAAGATAATTTTACAACACTTACAGTAACCACATTTCTTTCATTATTGTATGTTAAAAAGAATGGTCGTTAATAAGTCTTTTAATGCAATGACTAAACGTTCATTAAAACATTTTTTTGCCGAAAACAGTACAAAATTATCACTTGGACTTTGTCGAATACGCAGTCAGGGAAACAAGGCTTGATTTTTATAATAACTGGCAAATGGTAAGGGCCAATTTTCAGCCCCCGAGTGCAATTATCTTTATGCCACTATACAAACTTCATTGAAAGAAGAATGTTTATATGTACCATGTTTGCCCCGTTGACTAGTAAGTAACACCGGAGCTACTGTGTTTGCCAGTGTTCAATGGTCACCGAGAAGATATATGTGCCTTCCACGGGGATCGTGGCAACGCCTGTATTCGGGTTGTACATGGAGTCGGCGTTGTATATTGTCCTGCTGAACTTGAGCGTTTGTCCCTGATGGAGAGTCTCGTCTCGGTCATGGTACGCCGTGAAGCCAAACGAATGTGACTGCCGTGTAACTAAATGCACAAAATAAAGCGGTCTACCTCAATAACGCTACCATTTATGCGTAAATAGGATTTGTTTGGCCTTATTTAATATAAGTATTTATAAAAATAACAGTTTAGTTAAGGCATTTTTAATTTGCATGAATTATAAGCAACGTTCATTGGACAAAGAATAATAACACATACCGGTGATGTGGAAAAATGTTGGATACTTTTACCTCTGTCTCTGATGCTGTTTTCACGGAGAACAGCTACTTCCTGTTTCAATATGTCATTGGAATGTTTCAATATTTCATTGGCGGCCAATAAGGATGTGATGGTGACATTTTGTTGTCGCACAATGTCATCCAGAGACGCAACTACAATAGAAAATGGGTAACGCATGTTCTGTTTTGTATATCAAAATTATGCACACTAACAATTGTTAGCATTTCGTAACGATTGCGCCCTTGCAGGAGTTGACAATCATGTGTGACCGACTGTCAACAATATTTTCTACTCCTTTTCAACATTAACAATTATTTAAATATATAAAGTATACTATTGTTTTCACAAATCCAAAATAGCAGGGTATGGTGCTTGGGTTATCCTAAAATATTCGTTATATGCATAACGTTCCGAAAGGTTGTGCGTACAAAATTTAAAATAAAAACATAATACTCTTAACTAGATTGCAATTATCATAAGGCCATACTTATGCAGAATATATCCCTATGGTCTTCCGTCCATTCGATTGTTTCAATAAGTAATTGTATCGTATCTGTCACAATATCGTAACTCTAGTAGTAGCGATTGATTTTACGTTTCAGAATAACGTTTGTAGATATTGCTTTCATGCAGCTGCAATAGGGCATCAAATAATTATATAAAACAATAAAACAATACTCGTGTACCTCGATCTTCGAGCGTTTGTGTACAGTAGCAGGAGCCACCAAGCACAGACAGGAAACAAGCCAGACCGCCATAGTGGCCGATGAATACGAACACCAAACACACAATGCTTGATTATCATGTTAATAAGATTGCGCACTTATCATGTAGTTCTAGTTTTGGCTGATATGCAAGAACAATCAAAGCGCCAATGGCTTTGAAGGCACTGAAGGTGATCGCTATTTTGTAAAAAGAGGGCACTGAAATATCGCACTTTTTTGTTTTCCAAAATTTGGTTTTCAAACACAAAGAGCATTCGCGTTTTATTAATCCCCACAGTTTGTTGATGAAGTTCAATTTTATAAGCGCACGTTGGTTGTGCCTAGTACATCCTCATTTCGAAGTTTATATCATAATTATTATAGGTGTCGTCGTCATTATCATCATCATCATCATCATCATCATCACCATCATCATCATCATCATCACCATTATAATTATTATTATCATCATCATTATCAGCATCATCATTATATTTGTCATTATTAGACATCATAATCCTTATCCAAATCACCATCATCTGTATGATTATCATCGTCAAATTCACCATCATCAATTATATGATCGCCATCGGTAGTAATCATTATACCCTTTATAAGTAACATATGCATACTCAGCAACATTATTCTCATCACCATATTATCAATCTCGCAATCGTCGGCCAATAAAATTGAAATAGAATAAATACCCATGTATTGTTAATTGCTTTAAAAATGACAAACATTAGGGAACGGTATTAGTAGATTAAGAATAACTTGTTATAAACAAAAATTGCCCAAATTGGCATCGTTTCGCCTCTGTTTACATCAACCCCACTGTTTAAACACTCGATTCTTAAATGAAAATTAAATACAACTTATTATTATAATCTCTCCTGTATATTACATGTAGTTGTTCTTGAATGCTTTGAGCTTTTATCAGTAAGTACGCACAGCTCAAAGTTCTTCACGGTAAAAGCGCAAATAATGTAAAAATAAAGAGTCAGAGAATGCTATCTTGTTTCATTTATTAAATTACAATAACAAAATCAATTTCAGTTGGCGTAACAATGTACAATATTTGCCAAGAAAAGCCCCACATAATTTAAAGAACCTAAATGCCATAGCGGATGTTAAAAAATGGCTGACTAAACACAGATTAAGAAAAGGCTACACTTTACTAAATGTGGTTACTCTCACAGGAATAACAAGCAGACAGAGCAATTTGTAATTATTATGAACGGCGACGCATTGAGACACACTCTACAAATGTATATATTAAAAAAACAGACATGTTAAATCAAAACATATTTAAAATGCCCCGTACGCTGTATGATGTTGAATGTAAATGGATACTCGTTGAAGGGAGATGAAAGAACAAAAAAAGACACTACAACAAGAGTTGTTTGTGGAATTTGGATTTGTTTCTTTGGAACTTACCGGTAGGTGAGTGTTAAGGGAGTTTGGTGACTTTCTCAATTATTATTATTTCTGACATGTCGCATACTCAAACGTTTCCTTGACTATGATTGCCGAGCTAAGCACCAACACAGCACAATTGAGTTATACAAATATAAATGGAAAACTACTTACTGATTACATGACCAACAAAGCTCTGTCGATCTCAGTTGACCAAAACAAAAGACAGCAAATGAAAACTACCATACTTGAATCAGACGTACATGCTATGTCTTTTAACAAACTCTCGTCCACCGCATTTTTAACACTAGCATGCACATTACCCTTAGATCTATGGCGATTTCTTTATATAATTTTATATTTAAGTCATTTGATTCAATTTCGTTATCCGTGTAAATAACCAATTATTCGGTGTAACTCTCTACAATTACTCAGTTAAATACCTTGTTACATTGGACTGGCATCCTCAGTTCAACTAAAAGTATGTTTTTTTTTAACGCCGTTAGTTATTTTAAGAGCCCCAGTGTTGTTGTTTTTCTTATGTCAATCCAAATCCCGTCAAACATCGCGGGCCGGGTTCCTGCTGTCTGTTTTCTTCGCGTTACCACCACGCCTTGAGTGTTTTCAAAAGTTTATACACAGATACCTCGGCGTTCACGCGGTGATCTGCGACGACATCACTACGCCCACGTTCTCGGTGTGTCTCCTCTACTGCGACGTTGGCGTATTAAATGCGGCTGCACTTTGACAATGAACAATATCGTAATACGGACCACATACTTAAAGTAGGAAAGTAATATGATCGCTCCAAAGTCTCTTAGAATCTTTAACCCACTTCTATTGACTATTGTGTCGTTGTAAGGTCGCAAACCACCGGCTACTATAAGATCGTCAATTTCAGCATTCTTGGCATTTGGTACCTTTCCCACGCGGACCCTAGGGCGTCCGTTGTAAACTTAGCACATCAAGGGTAATCGTAATTAAGAACGGAGTCAGAACTACGGGGTGTGACCGAGGTTTACAAAGCATAACACATATGCTTAAACTAGCTACCAGATCGTACTTAAATTGCAGCTTTATTGTCAGATGTTTGTCTGTAAGAGATAATACTTTTGGTAAAACATAAACAGGTATTGTGTTGTAGCTCGTACAAATATTTAAATTAAAGAAACGAAAAAAAGGAAAAAACATGCTTTCTTAAACTCCATGCAGAGTTGTCGTTCCTTGCTCTCACATGGATGTAATGTAACCGTCGTGCAGGACATTGGTGCTTTTGATCTCCACGCAGAGATTTGATGGGAACCAGCCTAGCCGGATCGAATGGTAGTGAAAGCAAGGAACGACAACTCTGCTTGGAGAATCTGGTTACAATACTAAACACTGAACCTCCGGCAGAGATTTGCTTGCACAGCTGGATCAAATCCCTGCCTTCATAACAAACCACGTGTTGATAGCCTAGCTACGTAGTACAATAATTTTAACGTTGTTTTCTTTCTTTTTTTAATTTATGTAATTATTTTTTTACTTTGAACTTAAACTTATACAATATTTACGAAATGCAAAGGAACATGATAATATTATTATTTGTTTTCACAATATCATACTTAAACAAATAAAATTAAATCCTACCAAATCTGGCAGGATTGTCTAGTGATGGCACAAGATAGCACAATATTTTAGAATATTTCTGTGTGCTTGTGGTGGGCAAAACATTGTTATTTACTAGAAATTCAGTATTTTGCTTGCAGGTTTGAGATTACATAAGACTTTGACAGATAGCGGGAAACTCTAATAAACTGGAGGAAAGCCGGTTAATAGATGGCCGTAAAACAGTGACCTTTGATTCGTATCAAGTTTTTTCTTACATATTTCGTGACCTATATTTTTTATTGTTTAAATCACTTCGGCTTGGAATGCTGTTCGAGAAAAGGTTTTAGTATATTGTGACATAAACCTAACTTTTGTTCAAAGGAAATATCATCTGCAAGTGCTAAATGTGACGTGATCAAACGATCTTAGTCATTTAAGCGCAAAGGCGAACAGAATGAGCTGGATGACGACGTTTATGACGGAATCAATCGACTCTACAGCGAAGAAACCTCGAGCGTACCCATGACAACCTGCGCGTAGGAGTTCGGTCAAGGTCCCGACGGAGAGGGAATGTCGGTCCATCAGTTCCCGCAAACGAAGCCTGTTTGTGCCAATTAGGCATCATTAGCACCCCATTTGTTGTCTGTATGTGTTAGCTGTAAGATGAATCAAATGTATGTTCACAAATATGGCCAAGTTGATTTATTTGATTTATTTAGTAAGTTTCTGGGTGCTTTCTATTGAATATGCAAATGTATAAGTGCAGGGGAGTGATGTAGGTTATTGAATTAGTTTTTCGCAAAATAAAGAAATATAATTGTCACAATCTGAATGTGTTTTTTTAGATCTATATTATATGCTCCTTTGTATATGTTTTTCTTCTGATATTCATGCCAGTAATATAAAATGTGTTTTGTGCAAAAATTCGGGTTTACCTATACCTCTGAAATGTAACCTGTGTTAGGTCATTTTGCTAGTAAGCTGATTCAGTTGACATCTTAAATCTCATACTAGGATTTTTAATCTGAGTAGAACATGTTTATTGTGATTTTCTGAAGATTTTATAAGCAAGGACAAGTATGAATGTAATGAAAGCCTGAAATTTTAGTTTTGTTTGTTTTCAATAGGATATTTATTGTTCTTGTTATATCAATTGTATGTTTATAGTAAACACAACTTTCCTTTTTTATTTGCCAGTAGAATTCAATTCAATTTCCTTGCTTTTATTAACCCCAATATCATTTGCAACTTTTACCATTTGTACTGGTCCAAACTACTGTCCGCAACTAAAATTACTGCAACTAAAAAACTAGATGCGTCAATTGACATCTCATAAAACATATACACGCATTTCAAGTCATTATGTGCCATTATTCTGAATATTTTTGCACCTTCACTTTTATTGCTAAATCTCTGAATTTGTAGACACAATTCTATTTTTGTCAGTCTTTGAATAAGTAAAAATATACGGACAAGATGTGTTTTCCAATACTTAGTTTATTTTATTTTGTTTTCCAATACTTAGTTTATTGTCTTTTGTTTTCGAATATTTAGTTTATTGTCTTGTTTGTTTTCTATGGAGCAACTTATAACAGGTTTAGTTTGTTGCTTATTTTAGCAAAATAAAAAATTAAGCAAATAACCTCTTGTACATAGATAACAACTCATGTTCTAGTATTATGACATTCGTAAAGTATTTGTTGATACTTTATTTTATGTTGTATGGAGTTTTTACTGATTCAGTGGAGCGAATATTGGGAGTTATGGATTGGATTAATGTTAACTCGCGTCAAGATCAAAATCCGGTGGAGAATATTGCCACTCAATTGTTTGAACATAAGGAACAGCGGAATTTGTATACTTTAAGAGAACGCATGTGGTGTTGAAATTTACCATGTACATTTGTAACATAGGTTTACTATGTTTTACGTTACAATACATGTGTTTGATGATCAAGCAATCAAAATCGAGCGTTTCTTAAAGTAATGTGGAAAAAATGCAAGACAGGTCGAGGAGAATTAATATTTCGGTAATAGTCAGATAGTTTTTAGCATAGTTGCGGTTACGCAACTATGCTTATGTTAGAGCTACATTTCGAAAACCGACATGGAACGGTTGACCATTATGAAGCCTTACCTGATCAAAAATCAGACGAAATATCTATTTAATATAGTATATGGTAATTCTAACATTTTTTTATTTAAAAACGTTTTTCTAACGTTTTCTTCCAAGAATATTACTGACACCGTTTTTAGTGAATTTTTCTAAGACCGTTTTACGTGAAAAAACCTTATAAGAAACTAAAACAAATTTCGTTCGTAAAACAATTCTGTTCTGGTTGATAGTGATCTCACACCTACTTTCTATTTCCTTTGTTTACTGTTCTGGGAGAGGTCAAATTCATTAGGCCCTGGTTTAAGGATATGTAGAACTTCATTGGTCAATTATAAATAGAAATTAACATATTCTCAACAGGAAGTGGGGCATAAAGCACTTTCATTCTTTGTAAATGTGTAAAAAAATAGCGGAGTACGATGAATGTTTTCTGAATTATGACATGGATTCTGACCTGCCTTTCTATGGATTTAATGAAGTAGAGTTTGAAAGTAATAGAGATGTGTTAATTGCAATTAAAATGATTTACTTTGAGCCAGAAATTAACGTTACGAGTAGAGCTAACGGTTTAAATGTGGCATCGAATTTAATGGATTCGCGCAAATTCTGGACGATTGTTGTGTCTGTAAAATATTAAATGGAATGCCGTAAATGTATCAAGTCGGAAAAGAAAACGGATGGTTGCATAATGGTATGCGTGAAATAATGTAATTCTACGCATTTATTTTCATAGTTATGTCATTTTGTAACCATTCACCTTCGTCACGATTTGGAATTCCCGTTTCTAAAAATAGAACATTTTGGTAGCATGAACCAACAAGGGAGGCGACTCGTGATGTCAGAAATTGTTAAGGTTACAATAAACTAAATAATCGAGTCATGAATAATCGAGTCATGTACTCTCTAAACCAGGGACCTGTACTGTATAGGTCCTTGTCTAAACAAATCATCATATTTTCCTCGAAGGCATGTTTTACACTTTAGACTGTTGTTCTGGTTTTATCGTTTGGAGATATAGATAGGGTAAGCATAGGTGTTCACTATTAAATACCTGAAATAGGATAAAGTTAGAGATTAAAGTAAAAAATGGTACTGCAAAAGGTTACAATCCACTAGAAAACGGCCGAAAAAAGAAGGTGCAAAAACAGTCGATTTTGATTTGAGACGAATTCTTTTTTGGTTTGAACATGACATATCTTTTTTATTGCTTAAATCGATTCTGCTAAGAATGCCCGTCAAGAAAAGATATGGGTATAGGGGTCTCTATGTGCAAAATGTTGTATTTATTTTCGCTCAAATTTGTCGCTTTTACATTTAAACATATAAGGAAACTATTTAGTATATTTTGACCTCAACATTTACTTCAGCAGCACCTTCCCTGTATCTTGCAACTATGCTTTCAACGCCATCGGCGCTCTCGTTATTAATTGTATTGTCTTGTATGTTATTCCAATCTCATGGTGTGCTATATCAGATTAAGAGAGATATTTCACATAGTTTTTGGTTTTTGTTCAGAAAGGGTAGACGTTATTATGTTAATGTCGCTTAATGCGAAGGATATTTTGTTTTTACCAACCAACTGGAATCTTTTAGTTGTTATTTCATTTATTTTAAAAAGTTATTTGAATTTAACATTGTCAAATAAATTTTATGGTGGCAATTTTGCTTTGTTATTTTCTTGCATGTCACATTCTTAACGTAAAAAGCATAAATTATACCCCGCAAACGACGTTTGGGAAGTTCAAGGGTATATTGGAGTGACGCCGTCATTCCAAATAAAAAGCTGTGTTTTTTTAAACCAACTACTTCATTATTTCTCAGGCGATCGATTTCAAACTTAAGCATGTCATCGCCAGTGAGTGTAGACGTACAAAACACGTTCATGTCCTATGATCTATATTACAGAGTTATTTGCCATTGAACTGTTCCGGGATATTGGTCACATTGGATACAAACCTGTAATAAACCACAGTCCGTTGCTTAACTTTATTTTGGTGTTTACATTTATTTTATATCTTACGGTTGTGATCCCAATCAA
Source organism: Dreissena polymorpha (assembly GCF_020536995.1). Lineage (NCBI taxonomy): Eukaryota > Metazoa > Mollusca > Bivalvia > Myida > Dreissenidae > Dreissena > Dreissena polymorpha. Next base: position 131,736,926 of record NC_068358.1, read on the forward strand.
TGAACGCTTAACAAAATAGCAATAAGTATCCACAAACCGTATTAGTGATAAACATATTAATTTTGTGAGATATCGCGGACTAATAAAAGACAGAATAAAACACTATTTAAAATTCTTAACTAAAATTTAGTAAAAAATTTACTGGAGAAAAAGCACCACTTACCGGTGTGTGTAAAGCAATTTACGTGCAATTGTGAACACACAAAGTCACATGATCCTGCACCCTGGTAATGCTAGCAAACATCTGCCAGGTATTGGACGGGATGAGTAAACAGAAAATATGGGTAAATAGACCAAAAGACGTCTGCTGACAGACGGCAAATAGAAGAATACCGGTACTTAATTATCAAAATTTCATTGCCAGGAGGTTAACTGCTACTTTTCATAGGTGGCGTTTATTTGCAAAAAAATAAAGCTCACCACGCTCTTCAAGCAAGTTTTGTGAGGTACGATAAACCTGATGACTGCCGTATCCGAGCCGAGAAAGCGTTGTAAAAGTTATGCCAGAGGTTTCAGTTCTTCAACTATATTCATTCACAAATGGACATAATGGGAATATCGTGTTAAATGGAAGATTTTTTTCCATAGCGTTTATAGAAACAAGAAATATCTTTAAAAAAGATAAACGGCGTAAATAGTTTAATGAATGAGATCAAGGATAGGGAATGTCTTTTTCCGTGCAGTTCTTAGCTGCATCACACGCAGTACGGGATGTTACGGGGAGTTTTCGCGGCTTATTTTACATTATAACATATTGCTGGTCATAAACCTATAGATACAAAACAGAAAACCAAAAGAAGAATGGAAGTGAAATTTAAACATATGAGTCAACCGGCCACACGAGAAGTATCCGTATTTATAGGCGCGTTCTTCGAACAAACCTGTTTTAGTGGTTTGTCGGGCATTGCTATTTGATTCGATTATTAACAGTATCAATTATCATCGTGCTAATGCTTAAAGTGATATTATGGGCATTTTGCACTGTTGAATTGAGCTGAAAAGAATTAACAGGTCAAAATAGTTAGTTAAAATGTGGTTACTGATTAATTATCTGCAACTCACCTTGCTACCAGTTGTTTATAAAAATATATTTTATATTCGATATTCTTACGTGACCCACCCAGTCCTGTAAGCTGAAATGATCCGTAAAACAATTTCGTGTCTTTGTGTCGTATGAACAAATCTGCACTAAAACTAAATTTAGGTTCAACTCGTAAACGCATGATCAGTTGTCAAACGAAAGTACGGTTGATATTCAAATGCATTATTTTTCTCTTTCTGGTATATTGTTTTAGTATGATGATGCTGCATTAATTAATATAAGTGTATATGAAGTAGAAACATCAAAAATAATCAACGGTTGCGATAGACACCTATAAACTGTTACATGCTCATAATATCACTTTAGTACATTAGGCAATATGGACGAATAATTATTGTTAAATTTATCAACAATAATATTTATCATTGTATTGTTGAAAACACATTAAGAATCTATTATTTACATACCATAATTATATTGCTGAATATCTTCATTTAACATATTTCTGGTCTAAAGAAAATTCCAGGTCACCTAGTTCACGGATAGCGTCTTTATTATATAACGATTATTTTACTGGCCGCCAACTCCGGTGATGACCTGTATATAAACTCTGAATGTCCGCGAATTGACCCGATATACCTCGCGGGTTGAAATGCAATACTTTAAAGTGAGGCCTCGCTTCCATTGCTCTTTATACTTTTACATGTTAACATGTTGACAGGAATAAGGAAGTAAGTATAAATATGAGAACATAGCCTTTTAAGTATAAACGCTCTTGCGCTGGTAATACTCTGAAAATAAAAGGTGTACGCACAAACTGTATTGATGTCGAGAATTGAGTGTAAAACTGTTCTATCTATTAAGCCTTTTCATTCGAGATAAAATTGTTTCATACAGTAAAACAGTGTTACAAAGACGCGGATATGTTTCCAATGTTCTGGTGGTATACTCAAATCAGCCAATGGAATACATGAAGTGTATTCATTCGTACCTAGCCGCGGGAAATTTTATTGGAATTTTATTGGACACTTACAAAGGTCAGGCTAAGGTGAAAAGCTGGCTTATGCAGCTTACGCCGAAAAAAAGGTATTCGATATTCCAATAATATTCATTTAATATGATAGTGATTGTAAATTTTCTGTTACACTTTCAATGCTTTCAGAACGTCAAAAAGGGGAAATGCTGCTTTTTGTTGTTGTCTAAGTTATCTCTTTTACAAAAATAGGATGATAAACAGTGCTCACACATCTAGACCGGTGTGTTAAGACACACACTTTATCAATTTGAATTGCTTTTGTTCGTTTCAAACTTGCGATTAAAAAAGCTTTAACCTAATTTTGAAAAAAGAGTTGCGTGTAAGATTATGCAATAGCGAACAACTTCAGTGCCTTCAGCGCCTAGATTTAATAAACGCGTCACACACGCGATATATCGGGCGTAAGCTTAATTTAACAAGGCGCCGGAGAATGTTGTACCGCGAAAACTGTTATCCCCGAACACGTGACCTTCGTCGCATGTGACCCACACAGCGTTACCCGCGTTCAGACCGAGCACGGCCGTGTTGCTGGACTGGGTATTGAGCGAGTGACTATCGGCGTGGATGATGACGTCAATCTGAAACAATAACTATCTTTTAACAAGTAATATTTATTTAAAAAAGATATACGGAGTTAATTGTGGTTGGTGTTGATGAAATATAATGAGTTACACGTACACCCCAGGAAACCCAGAAATAGTATACATACAACCCATACAAACACATATTAAACATCATTCTATGTACCTAACCAATTAATTTATGTGACAAAGTAGTCAAGTCTTTCTTTATATTTTCCAAAATAGTGTTGGTAAAATGAAATAAAACTGGCGTATGTTGAAAAGGCACTATTGATAATATATAAGGAATTAAAAGTACATTTGTATGCATATGTGCTCACAAACACTTACTATAGGCCTCTACAAAGCAAAGAAATTGCAACAAAATGTCTGGAAATTAGGGGTTTTGTCGCACAAAAAAAAGAATTATTAAGTTGCTGCTCACTTAATGTTTCATATTCTTCTCCAGATGGTATCCATGTTTTCCCAACATGGTCATTAAAAAAGCGAATTTCTCCACAAAAAATAGTTATCCGGCGAAACCCTGCTGAGAGGTTATGGCAGACATGTGTAAGTTTGCATTAATCCTTTAATTATTGTAGTGGCTTGCAAATTAAAGCAGTTTTTCTCCCCTAAGTGCCTGAACATGGCCCATTTTGCCCGATCTTCTACTTCAGGGAGCCACATTTCGCTCATTTGTTAAGAAAATTTGTCAGGAATTTTTCTACATGTAGGCCAATACATTTGTTATCAATGTTAATAACCAGTTGTTTGAAATTGGATTTTGAAATTTTTTATTTTTTTCCAATTTACTTGCCCTATGTAAGTTCACGCTAAAATATGCAAAGCTGCTCGGATGGTATTATGCTGCTCACAAGGTAGTTTCCTGTGGATCAAATATAGCGAATGAGATCAAATATAGCGAATGCCTTTTTATGCGCAGTTCTTAGCTGCATCACACGCAAATCACGGGTTGTTGTGCCAGATTTCGTGGCTTATTTAGCATTATTAGATTGCATTGATCAAACACACACACACAAACACACACACACACCCTCACACACACACACACACACCCTCACACACACAAACACACACACACACACACACACACACACACACACACACACACACACACACACACACACACACACACACACACACACACACACACACACACACACACACACACACACACACACACACACACACACACACACACACACACACACACACACACACACACACACACACACACACACACACACACACACACACACACACACATATAATGCGATTCTGCATTTATTTATTTTAAATGAGCGCGATGATTCACGTTAGTAAAAACAATCGAACCCAATAACTATATCCGACAAACCACTTAAACAGGTCTGTTCGAAGAACGCGCGTATAAATATTTCAAATATGTACAGATGATTTGTGTGTGGCCGGTTAACTAGTATGTTTTCATTTATGTTCATTGTACTTGTGTTTTTCTATTCTGTATCTATAGATATATGGTCAAAAGATATCTAAGAAAGGCGACATAAGCCACTAAATCTAGCGCAATTGAATTACTTGTGGTGCAGCAAAGAACTGCGCAGAAAAAAGGCATTCGCTATCTTTGATTTCATTGATACAACTTTTGATAATACATCAACACAACAACCACAATCAACTCCGTATATGTTTTTAAGATATATTTCTTGTTTATAATATGTACAAATAAATGAAACAAAAAGAGGTGAAATCTTGCAAACCATCGTATATAAATCGGAAAATCATAAATGTGTATCAAGGGAGCTTGGTATTTTGCGAGCAAGTAAATGACCAGATGTAAATTTTATTTTTGATTAGCTAGACGTTTATTTATGCTCTTGTTTTAATAAACGTAATCATAACATCATTTCTATTTACGAGACTGAACGACTTTTTCGTTCAGAAGCTCAGGTCAATGTTATATCTTTGTTTTTCTTTTTTTTTTGTTAATATTCATTTACTGTTACGATCGCTTCATTTTCATTTAAGCAGAAAAGAACACTTCGTTGTTGTTGTTGTTTTTGTGTTATTGGTGTTGTTACATTAACCGACCTCGTTACACACGCAAAATATTACATGCACGCTGTTTTTTTGGAGCACACGTCCTGACGTTTTTAATCCTTTTTCGAATCATTCAAATAATTTCAAATAATGTGCAACATAATTTGCAGATTAATGTATAAATGATGTAATTTTCCCTCCCCCCACCCTTTCTTGCCGCACAAAATCGCAAGGTCAATATTTGCCGTCACAAAGTTTAATGATATTACAGCCCTTAAAAATCGGACAGTCTTCTGCTAGAAAGAATACAATTATTTATCCGTTTAAACAATTTAAAGTAACGTACTCAGTTAATAAATACATCGAGAAAGTATGTTATCTCAAAATCAAATACGACGAGATTCACTATGTTGAAAACACAGAACTTAGTATTAACTTGAACTGTGTTTGTATATATTGGAATGATGGCATATATGAAACAATGTGTGGATCTACGATAATTTAATTAAAATCTCTTTCCCATCCATGTTTTTAAGGGATTTTTAACAGAATTTGGCTTCTTTTTTCAAATGTCGTTACTTATGATTGCTTACGCATCTTTAATGTTTTTAATAGACTCAACTTTTTTATAGTAAGATAAAAAATAGACTTAACTTATTTGTATCGTTAACTTAGATAAAAGTTGCACAAACAAAAAGACGTTATCGGTATTCCAACAAGTGTCGTCAGGATCCGTTAGCGGATGCGCCACCACTGCGCCAGTTAAACTTTCATGAACTGTTGCGAAACATAATACTTATTGTTAACGTTATCTATATTTTGCCAATAACAGATTTGTATTATGAACGAAATTTTTGTATTTTCTTAAAATTTCTCACAAAAATAGTAATAGAATAATTCAATAAAATTCACTATAATATATATCTGCGCGTTATTCGAAAAGACTTGTTTTAGGAGTTTGTCGGACAACATCTGAATGTAAATGGTATCGGTAATCATCTCAATCATGTTAAATAAATGTATCAATATAGTGGAATAATTCTATTTTAATTAATCGAAAATACTGTTTATCGTGGAATTGTTGAAAACACATTAAGAACCTATTATTGAGATTCCATAATAATATCGCCGAACATCTTCATTTAAAATATTTCTGGCCAAAATAACATTCCAGTTCAACTAGGTAACGCAATAGCGTTTATATAACGATTCTTACATTGTCCCCTAACTGGACTTGATAGGTTGTGGGATGGAATGCAATGCATTAAAGGTCACGATTCCACTGCTGGGGCGATGGCTTGTTTTACATGCTATAATATCTTTTTTGAAAACAATTAAAAATATGTTGTTCAAAACAAATATCAGGATAGGAACAACATCACTTATATTATATAAAATGTACTCGTACATTTCATGCCATATGGTATTAATTACTAAATATCAGAACATAGCCTTTAAGTACAAACGCTCTGGCGCTGACAATCTTATCAGGAGTTATAGCGCCACATTCAACAGCCTAAATATTTAATAGTCTACATGACACTCTTAAATTGTTCCTTGTAAAGCAGAACGTGTACCATATTTTCCCCATTGACAAGCAGATAACAGCGTAGTATCTGTTGTTGGTAGTGTTCAATGGCCACCGAGAAGATATATTTGCCTTCCACGGGGATCGTTACCACGCCCGTATTCAGGTTGTACATATGGTTGGCGTTGTATAACGTTCGATTGAACTTGAGCGTTTGTCCTTTATGAATATGCTCGTCTCCGTCAAGGTACGCCGTGAAGCCAAACGCCTCTGACTGTCGTCTAACTACGTGAAGACAATACAACAGTCTATCTCAATGACTCGACCATTTGTGCTCAATCATTATTGGTTTGGCCTTATTTAATATCAGCATATAGAGTATCTCATAATTTAATGCAAATTGGCATTCATTTTAAGAAACGTTCAATGGACAAAGAATCATTAAATGTATGTGCGAAAATATTTGATACTTTTACACGGTCGTTAATCACGGGCGCCACCTCTTTATGCGATATATTAATAAATGAGCCGATGCTCCTTCCGAGGTGTTTTGAAATTTCACGGATAATTCTTCAGGGTGAGAAGGTCTTATATGTGTGTTTTTTCTCTCATTATTTTTCGATTATATTTTATTAAGATCATATTAGGAAAAAAGATCGAACACTCAGACTGAAATACCGCACACAAAGTGTATGGTCGGCACTAACAGTTAAATTAGCTGAAAATGTTCATTGGCGCCTCCTCCTGTTATAAGTGCCCGCGCATTGGCGTTGGCTTCACCTCTTTTGAAACATTGCAAAATTATTTATTATATCAACAAGAAGCCAATGTTTTGTGCATGCAACAATTTGTATATGTTCAAAGTAATGGTTTAATGCCGTTAGTGATTTCGTTGGGTGGAAATTTGCTCGTCACACAGGCAAAATACATCGATATTCTTTAAAAACAAAATCCCATGCCACAACTTAAAACAGGGGGATGCTTATACGGGAGCTTACCGGGTTTAAGTGAGGTCAGTTGGAACTTACTTCCAAGATGGCGTCGTTTTCGTGTTTTTGGAAAGGAGTAGCGTATATTTTCACCCGGTAAGCCACGGAAAACCGTTCACAAATCTGTTGTCTTATTACATGACGTTCGAGAAATTTGATGTACAAATATCTTTTTTATTCTCTTTTAAAACACATACTTGACGCACGTGTTTAGTTAAATATAACTAAAATCACGAGTATTTCATTTTCCAGACACCGTTTCATCCCTGATAACTATGTTAATGCCAAAAAATGGTTTAACCCCCATTTATGAACTGACTTTCAAATGACAAACAGCTCTTTCTTATGTTAAATGGTTTTACATGAACTTACTTTCGTGAATGAATTCCGGAATTCCGGAGTGATGATAATGTTTTGGAGAACATTTTCTCATTAAAGTTAAAGAGTAATCATTTTTTAAATTAATTGTTATATTATTATTTGTTTTTAGTATAGGCTTTCTCACATACTTAACGCTAACACAAGGCGTGCGTAATATACTGCATTTGACAGTGTTATTTACACAGTGGAATACTTACCCGTCAATTTAAACACATATGAACATACATTGTACTTATGTTTGAATATGCCTCAAATGGAATGCTATGCTTACTTCACGGAATACTATGCAAACTATTTCCAGGTATTATTACGCCAGTGAAGCTGGGTTCCCACTGCCGATCAGATCAACTCGATCAAGCCCGACCAAGCGGTCGGGTACTGGTCTGGTTCGGTCGGCATGAGTGATCGGGGGCGGTCGGATAGGTCGGCATTGGTCGGGCCTCCTACCCGATATTTTTTGACATGTCAAAAAATATCGAGTAGCGGTCGAGTAGGAAATGGATCGAGAAGCGCTCGGCAAGTAGTCGTGTATTAGTCGAGTAGAAGATCGAGTTGATCGTGAAACAATCGTGTGGCGATCGATTGACATCTTTTACACGATCTCTACCCGATCCGCTCGACCTCTACCCGAGTTATTTTAGATCGCAACACGATCCACTCGACCTCTATTCGATTTGATGTACAGATTTACTAGACTGCTACCCGACGGCTTCTCGACCGTACACGATCACTTCTCGATTGCTATTCGACCATACACGACCTCATGTCACTTAAACAAAACTCACATGCAAAACGTCGTGTTTGTCTCTCATAACCCTCTTAGAATCGGACGAGTAAACATCCAAAGATGCCAAGAAATGGCTAAAAGGCGACTGATACTGCTAAACCTAGTTTAAAAATCCATGATGATTGACGTGATTAGTGAACAACAATGTTTGACGGTTTTATTCTCAAAGTTTCAATAAACGACCGTTCGCGACTTTGTACGACTGTTGTACGACCATTACGATCTGGTCGAGTGAAGATCTGGTGGCGATCGAGCTGAGGTCCACTTGGTTAAGCTGAGATCGTATAGGGCTCGCGTATAGGTCGAGATGATCGAGCGGAAATCGGAAAGATGGTTTGGTGGACGTCGTGAATGAGTCGTGTGGGGGTCGTGTGTTATCGACAAGAGTTCAAGAAGAAGTCGTGTATACCCTTTTTAGTCGAGCTTGGTCGGGTTTGGTCGGGAAATTTTGGTGAACGGGATGATCGAGATGATCGGATCTGCAGTGAGAACCCACCTTAACGGACATTGAGAATGCCAATATAAAAAAGAAGGCGTTACGAAGAATGTATCGCTTTAGAAAGAGAAAGGTACATGAAACAATCAAACAAACAAAAAAGATAACGTAGAAGTACCACGCAAGTTAAACACACAACACAATGACGTATACGTGCAATATAAGTGTAACGAAAAACTGAAAAGGGTAAAGCCGATCCGATACTATTATAAGGTTGTTGTGACCAAATGCTACCACTTTTGCCATTCGGAATGCCCGAAGCAATTTTGAATACCTGACGCTTGCTTGGAAGATGCATATCAGTTTAGGTTTTTTAACTTTTTTTTATTGCAAACTTAAATATTAAAAGGACCGTCAACCACTGAATGACAAAAAAAAGAAGTTATGAAATACCGTATTTTTTATACAATTTTTCATTAGTTTATATTGATTAAAATATCACGACTGGTATATTAAATTACTTGAAAAAAGTTCATCTTTTCAATATATTCGGTAATAAAAAGTACACCGCGAAAATATATTACATAATGATATATACCCTATAAATAACGCAAGGAGATTGGTCATTTTATGTATAAAATATATACAGTTCACTACGCATGCACAATTTGCATTCCTGGGTTTACCACGTGACGATGATGATCAATTTACTTGCGTTATTAATAGTTAACTGGTAGTTACCCGGTACACATACCCAGTAAATTTTTATACCGAATATATGAAACTATGAAAACTTACCTTTTTTCAAGTAATGTAATATACCAGGCGTGATATTTTAATCAATATAATTAATTATTGTTAAAAAAATACGGTATTTTATAACTTTTCTTTTTTCGTCATTCGTGGTTGACGGTCCCTTTAACTGTTTATTTAATGCAATGACATTCGACGCGCTTTACCACAACGATACTGAAACATGTATGTAACTTTCTTTCAAACACGTTCTGAGTTGGTGAATATATTATAATCGCAAAAAGTGAACTTGTAGTTGATAGAAAGATTTGTGCAAATACAATAGACGATATGATTTCAGTAGAAGTGATCAATATATGCATGTATTTGTTTTCTTTTATACTTATGTGAAAACATATTATTTATGATTGTTGTATTGTTGAAATAAAGTATTGGTTTACGTATATAGATTATTTCGTTTGTTTCTTATATTTCCATCAAATTTTAAGTAATGTTAAAATGTAAAAATCATAACACATTCATTCAGACACAAATATTTTTTCAACATATATGTAAGTGCTGAATACACTCGAAAATGTATGCAGGTACATCGTGGGAATAAATGACGTAACACAGGTAATGGTTTATTTAAATTAAATAAAAACATGAGAAACTAGCATTATGACATATACATAACAAAACGTGTAATATTAAGTAATGTTTAAAGGTCCATAACGAATTTATTCCGACCCAAATGAATACTTTATCATGTATGTTAGAGCTTCATACACTTGAACATGCAGAGACATCGTGGGAAGACATGACGTAACACAGATAATGGTTTATTTAAATGTAAAAAAACGTGAGAAACTAGCATTATGACATATACGGAACGAAACGTGTAATAAATTTGCACTCAAAGCAATTTTATGTCAGACTTGTATATGTTGACATTATAAAATAAAACAAAAAATACTACAAACATCAACTGTACATGTTTTTATTTGGTTATTTGGTTTTTTATCTGCTGTTCTAGTCCGGCTCTGTAAAAGGATTCTTTTTTGGTAATTTTAAATTTAAACTCATGTGGTCTATGAATGGGGCATGGTATCTCAGTCCTCCACTGATTTTAAATACCTTATTACATTTACTGCAACAAAAGATGCACTTATTTTCGCCCTGTAGCATGTATCATCTGAAAAGACAGTAAAGGAATTATTTAAAAAAAATCTTATCAGAATAAGGTTGACAGTCTTAAATAACATTATATTAATTGAAATATTACTGAAAAGGGCTGATAAATATTCTACTATCTCGTATCTAAGCCACCCCACAACCCATCCTCTTGAAAATAGGTGAATTGATTCGTCAGTTCCAAAACGGGGGGGGGGGGGGGGGGGGGGGGTAGGGGCTAAAACCAATTTTGTTTGGCAATAAATTAGTTATCAGAGATGAAACGACATCGGGAAAATGAAGTTATCGTAGTTTTAGTTGTACATCAAACTTCTCGAACGCCAAGTAAGAAGACCACGGATTTGCGGACGGTTTTCCTTCAATAACTTTTTGAGCCTGACCTCTACGATCTTGTCACAAACAAAACGAGGGAAGCGCAAACACTGCAGAGCCAAAAGGCCGTAATCATTTAATAGCTCCCGTATACGCATGCCCCCCTTGTATAAAGGTTATCTCGTTTCCAAATAGGTTGTTATTATCTGTTTCTCTACATTTGTGGAATTATAATGTGGAATAATAATTTTTCGCAAATTCGCACTATATTGTGCGAATTTTCAAACAATGTGAAATATAATGAAACACATATAAAACCTACTCAGCCTATAGAATTATCCGTGAAATTTCTAAGCATACGGTCCTTAGCGCCACCTCGGAAGTAGCATAGGCTCATTTTTTAATTCATCGCAAAAAGAGGTGGCGCCCGTAATTAACGCCGGTGTTTTACCCCTGTCCTTGACGTTCTTTTCATGGAGTACAGCTACTTCCTGCTTCAATATGTTATTGGCAACCAACAGTGCTGTGATGTTGTCATTTTGTTGGCGCACAATGGCGTCTAGAGATCGCACAATGGCATCTAGAGACGCAACTACAAGTGAAAGCATTGAACACATGTTCGGTTGCCTGCACAGAAATAATGCACACTCTCAAATTGTAAGCACCACGTAACGAGTGCGCCCTTGCAGGTATTGACCATCATATGTGACCGAATGTCAACAGTATTTTCTACCCCTTTTCATTATTTACCATACGTATATACGAAGTGTAATTTTGTGTTCACAAATCCACAGTAGCAAAGTGTGGTCATTGGGTCATCTTGAAATAGTCTTTATACGCAGAACGTTCTAAATGCTTGTTTCGTACAACATTTAAAATAAAAACATATGCTTTTAGTAGTATCAAGATTGAATCATCATTAAAACCATACTTATGCAGGTTGAATATTATACGGTTTGTATTGGGTCCATATATGGTGATACGTTTGTCGATATTTCAATAGCGATCAACAACGAAATAAGACACATTAAGAGTGACTGTTTTCATGAAGCTACACTTGGAAACCATATACATTTAATTACAATAAAATCATATAATATTACACGTATACCTTGATCTTCGAGCGTCTGTGTACAGAAGCAGAACCCATAAAGCAGAGAGAGAAAAACGAGCCAGACGGCCATATTGCCCGTTTAACACGTACGCAAAATGTTTGAATAAATGTCACGGAAGTCTGATAACGCAATTGTCGCGTACAATCGGGACTCCTCGGACAATTCCGCCATAACGGCGATCGTCTGGTGTAGCCAACTGTCTGAAGCGTTCAGATTGTTGTCTCGTAGTTCTAGTTTTTTATAATATGCAAGAACAATCAAAGCGTTGAAGGTACTGAAGTGGTCGCTATTGTGTAAACAGAAGGCACTGAAGTATCACACTGTTTTGTTACAGAATTTCGGTGTTTGATTTTTTTTTATTCATCAACACATTATGTTGACGTACATACCCGTAGCCAGAGTGGGGGAGCGTTGGGAGCGTTCGCACCCAACATTTTGTGACAAGTCCGTTAAAGCAGTAATTGTAATAGATATCATAACGAAATGATGAAGCCTACTTATTGTAGTTTGAATTCCAGTCCAATAACCTTTTCCGACAATCATCTAAATTGCTGGAAAAACTATTTGTTAACTTGAATAAATAATATTATAAAAAAGAACGTACATTTTAGATGATTAATAACGGACTGTTATGCCAGCTTCTGAAAATGGCTGAAATCAAAGGGCACCCTGTATACTATTGCCGAAGACTAATGAGTCACTGGTTAATAATTTTGCATTATACCACGATTTGTAATAATTTCACATTGTGCACAGCATTCTCGACAGACTGCGTTGTTTTTTTGTTATATCCCCGTACAACCATTTTCGGATCAACTAACGGGTTTTCCAGCAAACAAATATCAGATATGCTCAAGACACAATAATTTTGTTGATGAATGGCAAGAAAACAAATCATTTCTACAAAGCAATGTAGCTTTTGTTGTAGTTTACCAACACTTAATGGCGTCTGTTCTGCTCCACATACAGAACTTTTCACAATGTTTTAATTATGTCAAAATTGACACTAGGAAACATGTCCTATTTTTAATCAGTTGTTATAATTTAAAACGTTATAACATAATTATGATCAGGTGGACGTCAACGTTTAATGTTCGTTAACTGTGACGGATCTTGAGCATAATGGGCAAATAAGTCCATCTTTTTTCTTCAACGTCCTGGTACACATTGTTAAGGACTTTGAGACCATATGGTCAGTAGTTTGTGGTTATATGGTCGTTATGAAGCCTTAATTGTTATATGTTTCTGAAATTCGTTTAGAAAAATAAAAATAATTTGTTATAAATATTATAAAAAAAGTAACCAATTATACCATTTTGATTTCTGTTAAGTATTGATGCAGATTAGAGATTACCCAGTTTTATTAATCATTGTTTGTTGTACAATACACTATTAGCACGTTTTGAGCAATGCTAGGCCTCTGGTACTATCCATAGTAGCAGACAAACAATTGTTTTATTTTTTTCAAAAATTTAATTTTAATTTGCTTGATTTATTAATGATAGAATTTCGGAATGGTCAAATACACCAATTTGATCAAGATTCCAAGATTTTAATAAATAACGATAGTTTATACCGTTCTTATTGTTGATTTAACATTTTATAAATTTGTTGTTGCATATGTAAACAAAAGTTTGCGCCCATACTAGTTTCGGGTTAAACACCATATAAAATAATGTATTTCCGTCACTGATCGAAAAAGGTGATTATTGAAAAACGGTAGTGGGGAGTACATGTGTGTTATATCATATTCATGTCGATCAGTCACTTAGTATGGTCCATGAAAGTGAAGTTTCATTTTTTTTAAATGCTCTAAAACTTCACTCTCTAAATACAGATAAAAAAATGACCAGAATCCAGGATTTTACGTTTCATTTTCGTAATTTTCTAGGGAGGGGGGGGGGCCTCCAAACCCCCGATCGCAGGGGGACAGCCCCTCCCGTACCTACCACCTTCGCCACTTCGTTGCTCAATAACAATCGTTGATGGAAAAATATCGCACCCCCATTTTCAAAACCCTGGCTACGGGCCTGACGTAGATTAGTGAAACTAAACGCACTTTGGTTGTGTATAGTATATCCTTATTTCGACGTTCCATTCATCAGCATCATAGTTGTCGTCAGCATCATCAATGTCGTTGTCATAATTCAACATCATAATCATTATCAAAATCCCCACCATCTTTAGAATTATCATCATCTAATTACCTATCGTCATATCATATCGTCACTATCACCATCATCACCGTCATGAGTAACATCAGCATAATCAGGAGCTTTTCTTATCATCATATTATCAATATTGCAATACGCATTCGCTTGAAAATTGAAATATCATGAAAACTCGGGTCTTGCTTCTAAAATATCGCTTTTAAACATAAAAACAATAGGGCTTAGAACAATAATAAATGGTTATATACAAAATGGTCGACATTGGTATCGTTTCGTCTCTTTTCAAATCGACTGTACTGTTGAAACACTTGATACTTCCATGAAAATAAAACACAACTAATTATTTTTATGTTTTAACATTGTCCGATCTGCACTTAATAGTACATGTAGTTGAATGCTCAGAGTTTTTCTCGGTAAAGGCAAAACATCACGTAAAATGTGAAATCCAGAGTCAGAGTATGATATCTTGCTTCATTCATTAAATAACAATGACTTAATCAATTTATTTTGTAATTGGCTTGGCAATATGCAATATTTGCATTGAAAAGCCCCCCTCCACCGCAAACTTATACAACTTTACAATTAAAACCGACGTTTTGACAATTGTTGACTAAATACAGAAAAAGAAATAGCTGCACTACACTACATGTGGTTTCACACCCATGAACAACAAGCAGGCAGAGTAGTGTGCAAACTGTATGAACGGCGACACATAAAGGCACAAATAAGAAATGTATATTTAAAAAAATTACACAAAAAAACATGTAACAAGAGCTGTCTCCATCGGAAGACATATGCCCCCGAAAAACGCTTTTTCGTACACGCAGATTTCGAAACCTAAACGCGGACCCTAAGTTCAAGGTCAAGGCCAAAGGGGTCAACATTTTTGTGCGTATTGAAAGACCTTGTCCATATACACATGCATGCCAAAAATGAAGGTTACATTTTTCGAAACCTAAACGCAAAAGTGTGACGGACAGACGGACGGACAGACGGACGAACAGTCCGATCACTATATGCCCTCCTTCGGGGGCATACAAACAACTCACATTTAAAATGACTTGTACACTGTATGATGTAGAATATACATGGATGCTTGTTTAAGGGGGGGGGGAATAATAAAAACAAAATGACCCGGTAAAACAAACATGTGTTTGTGGAATTGGATTTGTCTCTTTGGAACTTACCGGTATGTGAGTGTTAAAGAGGCCTTTTCACGTTTGGTAAATTGATAAAAATTTAAAAAAGTTATCTCAGATTCGCAAATTTTTAGTTATGATATTTGTGAGGAAACAGTAATACTGAACATTTAACATGATCTGCAATATCCATTATATGAATCTTTTGACGATTTAAAAACCTGAAAAGTATAAAGCGTTGCAACGCGAAACGATTGAATAATTTGGAGAGTTCTATTGTTGTCGTTATATTTTGTGATACTACGAGGATTGCTTATATAAAGTTTAAAATACATCACTCATTGCATGAGCAAGGATGGCCGAGTGGTCTAAATGATTGACTTTTACTCCAGGAGTCAGTGGTTCGAGATCAGTGGAGAGTTACTTTTTTTTCCTTTTTTTAATTGTATTCTTGTTTGTTTTTTTAATGAAGATTTTTAGATCTCATGTTTACATTTATCAATATAAAGCATTTAATGACAAACTTTAATACATGCCAAAATCTGTGAAAAGGCCCTTTAACAATTGGTTTGGCGAATGAAGTCGGTCTTACACGAATTTATATTGCTATGCACACATTTTTGCATGTCATATTCCGATGGAGAAAATAAATTAAGATTCTCGGCGAAAGTGGCATATTACTATCGAATTAACGACGGACATCATATATGAATTAAATTGCATGTTCCCATACATGATGGAGCGTAGGTCTTTGATACATATTTATTAATAACGTACTCAGTAAATGTATGTCACGGAAACAAGTGTTTCGAAATCGGAGATCAGTCCACTCACAAAGAAACAAATAATCGAATAAAAATGGAAAAAACAACAAATGACAATGGATAAATTAAGAGATTAAATCATGAAAGTAGTGAGGGTTTATCGGTTATGATTGCCAATGTGGTTAATTATCTTCCTTACTGAATAATATCAATTTGAAGGCATTGGAAAAGGTGAACTAACTGTGCAACTGCCATCTCAAAAGTTTTGCATGTTTCTGAAACGCTTTCGACGCAATCTGAAATGTCGCGAATGACATAGACAATAGGTTGTCTGTATGTGTGTGTGTGGGGGGAGGGGGGGGCGGAAGTAACAACGTATCATAATCCTCCTTGCCACAACTTCTGTAATTTTGATAGTGCAGTTTTGTGGCATTTGCAGTCCGATTGGCGCACTTGTACGCGCTTCACAACTCCGGCGCATTTGAGTTTGTTGGTGATCACCATACCGGCCAGATCCCTAGTGTTGTAAACGGTTTATAGCACGGCGACGCAACACAATGCAATATATTTGAGTACAAACTTAATCGCAGGAATTACTGAAGCCGTTCAGAACTCGTCCTAATGTTCTCGAAATTCATTTGTTGATTATTTTGGAGAGCTGTGGCACACACCGATAGTCACATAATTATTCCTCAGGCACGAAAGGATTTTGTAAACTTCGAAATACTCAAATACTCACGCGAACTAGTGTCACGCTAGTATAATGATACTTCGATAACGTATGACACTTCGATTCCAGAGAAAAACAACAAACACGTCTGAGAGGTGAGTTTAATAGTATTTTTTTTAAATTAAGTCCTAGAGATTAGTTTTTTATATAAGAGACATGGTCGAGATAATAAATGGTGTATCCTTCTGTATTTTGAAGAAAGAATTTCACGGAAGAATTCCTTCGAAAATAATCTTGAACTGGATGATCAGTGAACATTAACAAAAATGACAAAGTATTGCAAGAAATTGATTGCTATTCCAGCATGTATTGTAATCAAACTAATCATTGTGCTTCAAATACTGAAATTTTGATTGTAGTCCATGAAATATAAACGAAGATATGCATAATTCCCGATTCCCGATTAAGACACTTCGAATAACGGAGATTTTCAATAAATTGGGCGCTCTGATATCCGAGTTTTATCTAATACTTAAAATGCGTGTATTAATATTATGACTATGCGTTCCAAAGTGTTTGCTATTCCAGCATGTAGATTAATAATGTGCTTCAAATGCTGAAATTTTTAAAATTCAATGAAATATGAATGAAGGTATTCAATTTCCACTAGCTTGTATGCATGATGTTGATGTTGTTGATACTTTGATTCCCGAGAACCGTTAACGGACACGTCGGATAGCGGGGATCAAAAAAAAATGGGCACTCAGATATGTTGTAGACCGGCGAGAGTACCGGTGAAGTACCAGGGAAGCAGACATCGAGAGGAATGTATATAAGCTTAAACTTAACAATCAATTCAAGATAAATTGAAACTTCACGCTAAAATGATAAGATTTTAATCCCAAATATGTCGTGTCTTAATTGAATTTGCGATGAAAATCAATATCATAATAATATTCCTAAGGGGTTAAACAACTTAAGCAAAGGTTGATTGTTTTTCAATTTACACCAGTACAGAAAGTATTGCCTGCTTACTATATCAGTATTCCGCAGCGAATGTTGCATGTCGGGTTCAGTTAAAAGAGTGTGTACTTATTCTGGTAAAAAGTGTCCAATAATCGGGAACAGAAGAGCGATGTCTTAAAACATAAGAATTTTATCAAATACGTTAGTTATCTACACATTTAATATCTTGTAACATACATAGATACATATTGATCTTCATTTCTAATAGTAAGCACGTTCCTGATTTTTTTTATTTTGTTGAAATACATGTATCTACTAATCATCATATTCATGCTGATTTTCGAATGGAATTGTATCGTGTTCGTCATATAATCATCCGTTCTCGTCATATAATCATCCAGATATTATCGAAGTGCCATCCGTAATCGAAGTATCCGCATGAGCCCCGTGTAGTGTTGTTGGCCTTTACGTTATACATTGGGTGTTTTTGTGTACGTCTGATTTTACACCAACACAACCCATCCACATTTAGTCAAAAAGCACAGCTATTATTAGTTATTATATCCAATCATTGACAAATTCGTATGATCAATATGCCTGTAGTTTTAACTTTACTTCTCTTAATGTACAGATACACTCTCGTTAATCTGAATCCTAATCTAACGATAGATATCATAGTATCCTAATCTAACGATAGGTATCATAGTATCATAATCTAACGATAGGTATCATAGTCTCATAATCTAACGATAGGTATCATAGTATCCTAATCTAACGATAGATATCATAGTATCCTAATCTAACGATAGGTATCATAGTATCGAAGAACTGTTTATTTCTCTTCACTCTGAATGCATTTCGACTTTACTTTTTCTAATGGCACGCACACAAAATGAAATACAAACTAACACGAAACAGAAAATACAGTTATACATAATAGTAATAATTTTTCAAGTTGCACTTGCTCGTCGTCTGAATTATTAAAATTAAACAGGAAATGCGAACAAAACGGCGCCATCTGAACACTATCGCGCTTCTAATCCGGACTGTAGGGGGCGCCCTAACCAGAGTTAGGCGGCATGCACTGACAGCGGTTATTCTTCAGCAAAACTGGCTTCCAGACGCCGAAACACTTGGTGCTGGCGCAAGGATGCGGCCTGAAATCAGTGCACAAGTATAACAAAACATAGTCGCCATCAAATACATTATTATTATTGTTATTACAATGATGATGATGATGATGATGATGATGATGATGATGATGATGATGATGATGATGATGATGATGATGATGATGATGATGATGATGATGACGATAGTAGTAGTAGTAGTAATAGAAGTAGTAGTAGTAGTAGGAGGAGGAGGAGGAGGAGGAGGAGAAGAAGAAGGAGGAGGAGGAGGAGGAGGAGTTAACAGATGATAATTTATTGCAATTTCACATGTTTGTTTGACTTGCTTATAGTTACATGTAAAAAATTGTGTGTATGCAACAGGTCTTGCAGACAGTTTTAAATACATAAAAAAACTTTGCAAAAATACACAAGCACTCGAAAAGCAAAGAAAAAATCACACACCCTACCACAAATTATCTGTACGCAATTCTTAGGTACACACGAGTTTTAACTCACATTGGTTTCGTCGTCGTCGTGGTTTCCGTTGTTGTCGTCGTTGACATAGTGGTAGTGGTCGTCGTCGGCTCGGTCGTAGTGGTGCTCGTCGTCGTCGTCGTCGGTGTCGTCTCATCGATCACCTCGGTGTCGACGCCGTCAGTGCCCGTGCCGTCTAGGATGCCGGGTACCGCAATGAGGTCGATGTCAGAGTCCTCCTTTTCTTTTCCCTTGAGGATGAGGTCGGAGCCCACGAGCTGCTCGAACAGCTTGTCCAGGTCGATCTCGCCCGTCACTTCCGTCTTCAGCGTGCACCTGTCGAACGCAATGGAATGCTATACAACGTGGATCATGTAATCTATTTCAAAAACGCTCAGTACGTGTAATATATAATATGACAAATAGCCTTAACATGGCGGTCATAATCGCGCAACCTAAGGATGGTAAAAGTTAATCGAACACGTTTTGAACACTTTTTGTGCCTTGAAAAACTGTCTAGTTCATTGAGATTTACCCATAAGGCTATCGCCAACCAGAAAATTTGTAAGTTCGGTAACGGTGGATAGTGCGAGATAAAGGAGATATTTACGAGACGACCTTGGTTTTAAGAACCTGTTGTAAGCCATCTCGATTTAACGTATCATGGAAAGCAAATTTGTAAGTTATGGTAGAGTCAGGGATCGAACCTGCGACCCATGAACAGTCTATTGAACATTTTTCTAAAACAACAAATGTTTCTGACGCGCGTTGCTAGGTGACTGGCACATACTTGCACGTGGTCGTACTGAAGTACGACGGCTCGGGACACGAGACGGTGTTCCGGTTTGGGCAGATACAGTCGCACTCGGAGTCGTCCCAGATCTGCGCGCCGCTGCATGTGCCCATCAGCGCTTGACGCTCCGGGCGACACACACAACGGCACTTCCGGTCCTCGTAACTGAAAGTATATTTTTGTTTTAAATTTTTACCGATTTCGTACCGGTGTCAACTCAATACTAATATGTTTTCCATTTGTTAATTTCTTATTACTTGTAAACTTAGTTGCCCAAACTATCATTTTGAGGTCGAATCCACATTTGACACCATGGTATATCAGTCCCGATCCGTTTAAATGGGACTCCATACATTGGTTATGCAGGGGTTTAAAGAATGTATCTAAAGTTGGGGCATTCGTGCGGATTGGCTTGGCACTGCGTGTCACCGTGACTTAGCGCATGCGCACTAGGTATAGGATGGAAACGCATGACACGTGTACACTTACACCTGGTACTTGTGGCACTCATGTGACTTGGTCTTGCACTGGGCATCACACTGCGTGTGTTCTATCACCGTGACGACGCGCGTGCCCATAAACTGGAACCGGTGAGCCCCTGGGTACGGCAACCGGGTGTCGAACACCTTGGGGTAGAACAAGAGAGAAGGTCCAATAAGTACTTAACACGTGTAAAGTCTTGCGTCAAGAAAACTGAGGTCAAATTGTACACTTGTATCACTTTTTGCACTATTCAGAAATATGAGTAAGTCTAAAATAATGATTGACTAATATGTAAGATGAAATCAGAGTCGGTATAATGGTGTGGGTAATTGTAAAGTGATCTCACTCTAAGATACTTCTCTTGTGTCGCCGTCGGTTCGCAAGAAAACACGTCGCTCGTGCAGCATCCTCCGCACCGTTTGACACGTGTGCACGTGGGGAACACGGTGATATCCGGGTCCTGGTGGCGCGGAATGGCAATCGTCATCTCACGGGGGTTGCACGCATCAAACAGGGCTATCTCAGCAGCGGCTAAGGTAGAGAGCATTACGACGTAAGTAACGTATGTTTTGTCTACAGCCACACATTTATCTCGTTTACCGTATATATTTATATATTTAAAAATACTATTAGTATTAGCTTGGTACTGCCTGTGTCTAAGTATTGTCGTCTTGATAATTGTTTTGAAGGGGCTATGGTAGTGTCCGTTGTGCCGCGATGACGATGAAGGTGGTTGTTGTAGTATTTGTTGTGTACATCGTTAGTGTTTTGTCTACGTTTGGTTTATAGTACTGCTGAATGGCAGACATGAATCGTCAACATAAAGTAACTGGTCAACGTCACGCTGAAAAAAATCACATTCAAGGAACCGCTATATTGAAACTCAAAACTGAATAGAGAATATTTGTGAATAGAGAATACAAGTTTTTGCCCGATCGTTGTAAACTATATCAGGGAGGCTTATAATTAAAGATAAGTGATGCTTGCCGAGCCGTTCTTTTATTCGTGCCGAGCCCGATACTCCCAGAAGAAGAAGAAAAACGTGCGGATTCACGTAAGCAATGTCTTTGACAACTAAAGATGTGTTTATGTAACCATGGCGACCTACCTCCTGTAACCACCATCTTGCCGTTCGCTTCGCCCTTCTCCACTGTCGCGTTAAGCACTGAAAAAAACATGGGCGACTATCTATACCATCATCTACCTTAAAATGGATAAGTCATTTTATGTTTAAATAAGTTTATACATATCTTTGTGGTTAGTTGTTGTCGTTCATAACCAAACATAACAACTAACCACAAAGATATGTATAAGTGTTAACGGCATTAAAGAACCAGTCGATCGATTAATAGGTCGGTTGGTGTATGTTCAAGTGCCCGTTTCCATCCCCTCATTATTTTTTAGTGTTTAGTGTGTTGTTGTTTTTTTTCGCAATTACAACCAAACATAATGTTTTCGACATGATACTTTCATGTTTAATGTATTATAGCCTTTTAACGTTTGTAAACGAAGCGAATCAAGCAAATATTGTATAGAAAAATATTAACCAAGTTCGACAACGTTTTATCGAAAACATCGTATGAATCCACATTATATATTCCGTCGTCAATGACTCAATAAAGAAATAAGTCTTATTTTGACGCCGTGAAAACGCAGAAGGACTTAAAGCATTGTATCACAGACTCAGTCAAGAAGCATTGCGTATTTTAGTGAACGTGTGTTCATTCACAGGCTCAGTCAAGGGGCATGGTGTTTTTCAGTGAACGTGTGTT
The DNA here is from genome assembly GCF_020536995.1 of Dreissena polymorpha. NCBI lineage: Eukaryota > Metazoa > Mollusca > Bivalvia > Myida > Dreissenidae > Dreissena > Dreissena polymorpha. The sequence continues at coordinate 131,759,422 of NC_068358.1, forward strand.
CATTCACAGGCTCAGTCAAGAAGCATGGCGTTTTTCAGTGAACGTGTGTTCATTCACAGGCTCAGTCAATAAGCATGGCGTTTTTCAGTGGACGTTGGTTCATTCACATGCTCAGGTAAGAAGCATGGCGTTTTTCAGTGAACGTGGGTTCATTACAGGCTTAGTCAAGAAGCATGGCGTTTTCAGTGAACGCAGGTTCCATCGCAAACTCAGTCAAGGGGCATGGCGTATTTGATTGAAGGTGGGTTGCAACGATGAAGCGAACAATAGTATGAACTATAGTGCACCGTTCTCGGAAAATGGGCTAAATTTATGTGCGTAAAGTGTTTCCCATATTAGCATGTGTGGTATGCACAGGCAAATCAGGGACGACACATTTAGCTCTCACATCATTTTTCGTTTAAAGAAAGTATCTTTTAAAAAAAAAATACACTCTTTGCGGAAATTGTAGTCCCTGATTAGCCCATTGGGAGTACACAGACTAGTCTGGGACGACACTTCATGCACGAACATAAAGGCCCTCTCTTAACCGATTGCGAAATTTCTGATTAATATCAACAATCACTGAACATAACGGCAAAAACGTATCGTTATTTATTACACAAGATACGCGCTTCCGGACAAAACTGAAGGACTTCCGGTAAACGCGAACTTACTCGCTTTGCAGTCATCGGAGTTCATGAACTGACACAGGAAGTCCTCTGGGTTCGAGTTCTTCACCCTGGACAGCTCTAACTGGAAGTCCTCGTCAGGCTGAAACCAAACTACAGATTTACAAAGGCTATTAAAACGGTCGGTTATTGGACAACGAAGTCTTAAAATTCCTTACCTTAAGGACATAGTTTATATAAGAAGACGTTATAATTTTACATGTATGTTTGTTTTGAGTTTTTTTTCCGGTTTAATATGTTTACAAAAATACCCGGTACACCATCGTGCGTATTATATGTGTTCCTGAAAGGTTTCTACGTTTCATTTTTGGTATGTAAAGAATGATTTACTGTGAATGATTTTTAAACATAAAACCACGCTTGTATGTTACAAAATAAAGCATATACACTTTTAAAGAAAAGCATTTCATTCCCCAACCAAACATTTTCAGGAACCATATTCCATTAAAATATGCTAAGGACTGTCAACGATTGTGTCACTTATTTAAAACCAACATTCCTTAAATTTCCTTGAAACTATATTTTTAGTGCAAACAAGAAACGAAACGTCTTAGCGCAACTTTCGTTAAATAAAGCGGCTGACATTATTGGGATGTGGTCCGAATGTACGGATATTGGACCCCTGATTTGCCAATATTCTATTGATAAAGCTGACCTCCGTATCAATGCTTAATGTATAATGTTCTTAGAAACATGTCCAATAAATTCCATAATAGTGTCGACTTTGTGACAACCGTTGGTTTTTGGGATGATGAATGCCAATGGGAGCATGTTTAAAAACGAACGTCTCGTCCCAAACGGCCAGTTGAATGATGTCTCATTGATTTGTTTGGCCAGCCGAAATGTAGCCAAGTCATCCAAAGTTCAAGCGGCTTGCATGGCAGGAAATTTACATTCATATTGAATGTATATCCTATCATCGACCGACTGTCATACATGTCCACCGAGTTCAAATACATGTCTTCACGTTATACAACCCGGTCTTTCGTGCGTTCGTTAATTTACAGCATTAAATCATCGTACACGTTTAAAACGTATGAAGAAAGAGGAAAGAGCATCTACCATTTCAATTTAAAATACACATGCAGTATTTTCCACTAGATTGAAATCAGAACTCTGCACATTAAGGGATAACGATATTGTCTTTTGGAAGTACATGGAAATCCAAAGAGTTTCCAAAATAATATGAAATCAATAAATCACAGACATGTTGATACATATTCGCCTGTATATGGTTAATAATAAAATAAAACGTTCATAAAACGTACATAAAGTTCTGTACAATTAGTTCGAAGCAATTATGTAAGGTGTTGAATATGAACTATACTTGAACCCTCGCCTGCGCAAACACTCTTGTGGTTGCTTCTTGATTAGACAGATTCTGTCCACGAGGTAATATGCCAAAGCGTGGCCTAATGGGTTTCTACAGTTATATGGCCATAATTGGAACTCCCGTGAGACATGCGTACGTAATAAACAACACTCATTCGATATGAAGTATATTTCTGTATAGCTACAGTTACAATTTTGTCAAGCGTCAAGCGAGCGCACGTGTTAATCGGCGTATATCTCGTACTTTGGATTAACGTTATGCTACGTTTCCACTGTCGTACGATCTGACGAGAGCTCCTCTGTTCGCCAAAAGTAACTGATCGTGGTATTTCTCTGACATTTTATGACTAGATCCGCGCCCTTACGTTATGACAGGTTACTTTGCGTTCGATTGCGATCTGTTGACAACCTGGTACGGTCTAATCTCCAATTAAGATACGATAACATACGGTGTTTCGAATGGGAGTGTGTCGAAATATTTCACGATTGTGTCTCGATTTGACAAAACGCCATTATTTGCGTCCCCGCATTAGTACGTTGTTATACGAAGTAATACATTTCCGTGCGTTTATCAAGAATCCGCATTGTTACGACACGATACTACAGTGCATGCGATGCCTTTCACCATAATGGCATTCAATCAACCTTATTCACGATGAGGACCGCGACTTAATCCGAATGATATAAATACATCCAGATTGTTTCTCGAGTTAATTCCTTCCTTAAGATCGCAACAGATCTTCCTTGCCTAAAATCGACTGCCATCACCACGATGCTTACGAGTTGATAAGACTTGTTGCGCCTTGATTCGTTTACAATTACGATTACGATTTGATACGATGACCCCGATCAACAATTTACCACAGTTGTTCGTGTTGATCGTATTTTTGAACCGTATATAAAATTCCACGATTAACGCGACTTATACGATTGACTTCACGATCTGCTAATGCGCGATACGATTTAATACGATAACCACGATATGTTCACGATAAAGACGACGTTATTAATCGTTGGGACAATCAAGATGATTGGGGACGCAGCATTACTTTATTTCTAGAAACTCAATTAAGTGATCTGTATCGTCTAATGTTTTGCAAATAGCTCTTATTGTATTTGCAAAAACATATTATCTTGGGTAAGTCACATCTTCGAATTGATAAACCCTTTTTCTTCGAGGACCAAACCATAGTTGTTATCGATAACGTTTACTTTTGAGGGGCTATAAAAGACCAATTATTGTTCGTGTCACAAAATTATCTTTAAAAATAATTAATTATCCGAAAATATAACCAAATTAAGTTGCGGGTCAAGGATTTTTGGTAGGAGCGGGGCCGTAATCTTTGATCAGTTTTAAGCTCTTTATCTTGTATGACAATATTAAAAGTTTGTGTATGAGATATAAAAAAAACCTGCAACATTCGTTAAACTGTGAATCACTTTATCAGAAGCGTTCATTGACTTGTAGAATACGCACCGTGGTGAAGGTTGAACTGTCCTTTGGAACGTTGTGGTAAATTGTATGGTAATTAAGACATAACTCTATTCAAAATGATAGTTTAAACTGAAAGACAGTACAAATGAATCATACTATTTTGAGGTATATACCATTCCGTCACAACAAATTTAATTGTGAATCATTATGATGACAATTTTATGACTTTTCCGGGTACGGTGACAGTTTTTATTGTGTGTTTTAGTGTCCGACTTTATAAACGAACTGTTGACACAAGCACGCCCAAAGTAAGTATCTGCATATTTTCAAGAATCTTGGCATTATAATTGTTATATTCGTTATTCCCATCAAGGGCTATTGAACGGTGAGTGCTTAACAACATGGAAAGTATATGTATTAACATATTTAAATATACATAATTAGAATACCGTATTATAGACTAATATCAATAAACTTTATGCCATTGATTAACAGTTACATAGTTCTTAGTTAAAAAATTTGCAAAAACTATATGAAATGATGTTTCGTTAGTATTAACGACTTTTACAGATGTTCACCGTGTTTTCCAATCTTCGGGCACTTTTCCAACAAATGTTATAGCAAGAGTATATTATTTTACCTCAGAATATGTACAATATTCGGGTTGTCGATATAATACTACCAGACGTTTGAAATTTTGGCACTATATTCTTTATGTAGAAGTGGAAAATAATTGATCTACAAATAGTTAACGCTTGGGTTCTCACATTCGATAACCTTCGTTGTTATTTTTCTCCAAACAATTTATTTCTAAACCTTTTATGAGCATTGCTTTAATTACTTGTGAAATATTTTTGATAAGCAAAGAACTGTAAAAAATATTATAAGGATATACCAAAGCTAGTGTTTTAAATATATATTGATGTTTCTTTATTATATGGGATGAACAGCATTCGCAATAGTGAATATGCATATATGAATATCATGTCAACCTTTTTTGCAATACCAATACAATATGCACACATTTTCAAATGCTATAATTTCATTAGTATAATGAATAAGTATTCATCAACAATATAAAAGCCACTTTGATTATTCAACAAACACATCGCCATATTGAATATATTCCTGTAAATGAACAAGAGTATTATGCTTTATGAAATCCCATCGGTAAATAAAACAAAGTCAAATACCTACCTCGAAACATTGAACGAGTGTCAGCGCCAACGCAATCGCCGCTAATTTCAAAATCATATTTGTTAAATTAATGTTTGTTTCGTAATCACCTAGAATAAATATTTTCAATAGTAGACAACTGAAATCACAATTTGAAAATTTCTTATAAATATGATAATGTAATTACAAGAAGTTCATATCAACTTAAACTATCAACGTCAGATTCCGTTTCGCTTATATCTATGAGATTGCGCCAAGTTCTCGCGAGGTTTTATAGCTTTTTCCCACAGCGCTGTATACGCAGACGCCTTATCAATGTTTTCTGGGTCTATTGCGAAGATCGGAGACAACAGGGCGAAGAAAACATCATGAGTTTGTTTCTCCTCGTGCAATCGGGTCATGGTGGCGATATACATTATGTATGTGCATCTTATCCCGAAAACGTGCCATCAATATTTCAGAAAGATGAATGTATAATAACAAGTTGTCTGCGATTTTCCGATAATCAGCTCACTCTAATCGAAAACAACGATGATTTCTAAATATCGTGAATTTAAATATGTACGTGCACTTTATTGTTTGAAACCTGCTTATGCAATGAACAAAATTGCAAAATACATGTAAATAGCAACACATTGAAAGACATGAACATACTGAGGTATACACCCTTGAAAGAGCGTGCACATGTTTCCGTATCTTTATGTAATATTATTGTATCCCTTGTAAGCTCATTTTAACCCATTTATGCCTAGCGTCCTGAAAAAAGGACATTGCAAACAGCGTAGACCCAGATGAGACGCCGCATAATGCGGCGTCTCATCTGGGTCTGCGCTCTTTGATAAAAAGAATTTCTGTAAGAAAAATTCTAAAAATAGAAATAAATATACCAGACATCCCTAATTTTGGAAATAACTTGATCCAATTTAGAAGGATGGGAAAGTCCACTGGGCATAAATGGGTTGAATCTTGCCTGTCGGTCTTATATTCTCGCTAAAAGATGATATCCCAATATTTATCTTTTATTACTATGCAATCGTTTACGTTTGTTTCAAAAGTATAGATACTTTATGATTTTTTTCTTGAAGCTGCGCTCACGTTCGAATGTTGTATTACATAGAATATTTTACAAAGTGTGAACTTTACAAACCAAGTTTGAAAACATTTCATTCCAGACAGCACACAAAAGGTGATTATCTTTTCATCTTTAATTTGTTGTATTGTGTTAAGTTTCGATAAAGCTAATTGTGTATGAAGCTTTAAAGACGTCTTGCTATGTGCTACATAATGGAATGCCTAAATTACCATGTTAAGTGTTGCTCTACACTGGTTTAATGTGTGACCAGCATCATGCGAATATGAGTCTTATGTCAATGCGACCAGCCTAGCTCCAGCAACCTGCCCGCATATAAAAACCCGAAACTTTGTTTAAATGTATAACAGGCAGAGGGGTTCCTGACCAGACTCGGTGATTGCAAATGCTGGTCTGGAGCTACGCAGGCCCAATATGGTATAAACCCCATTTTTGCATGACGCATGTCAGAAATGCAATGCGTACATGAAGTACATGACTTGGTGAATATTTTAACTTATAAAAGGCGTTAAGTGATCTACGCTAACCATAGACTTTGGCATGTGTAGCTCAGTTGTTAACCCTTTGCATGCTGGGAAATTTGTCGTCTGCTAAAATGTCTTCTGCTGAATTTCTAAAATAGCATTTTCTTATATATATTTTTCAAAGAATACTATCAGAATAGCAAACAGTTTGGATCCTGATGAGACGCCACGTTCTGTGGCGTCTCATCTGGATCCAAACTGTTTGCAAAGGCCTTCAAAATTCGGTTCCCGCACTGAAAGGGTTAACATCATGTTTTATGAGTTATTCACTTCACATATCTGTATGAATTCACTGATACTACTTGAAAATGATTGGCAAACTGTAAGCTGCTTTTCAAGTACCTACTTACAACAAGATGTGCATTTAGTCAAGTGTTGTTTTGCTGAAAGCGTTAATTCGCCTAAAATACTTCACAAACCGGCATCGCGTCAGATGCCGTGCATGTATAATGCCGTTTAAGGGGCCTTTTCACAGATTTTGGCATGTATTGAAGTTTGCCATTAAATGCTTTATATTGATAAATGTAAACATTAGATCTAAAAAGCTGTTGTAAAAACACACAAGAAAACAATTAAAGAAAGAAAAAAAGTGACCCTCAACTGTGCTCGAACCACTCACCCCTGGAATAAAAGTCCATCGCTTTGACAACTCGGCCATCCGTGCTTACACAGTGAGTGATGTATGTTATACTTAATATATGCAATCCTCGTAGTATCACAAAATAAAAAGAAAAAAACATAACTCTCCAAACTATTCAATCGTTTCGCATTGCAACGCTTTATTATTGTCAGTTTTTTTAATCGTCAAAAGATGCATATTATGGATAGTTTAGAGCATGATAAATGTTCAGTATTACTGTTTCCTCACAAATATCATAACTACAACAAAAATTTGCCATTCTGATTTTTTTTTAATTATGTCAATTTACCAAAACGTGTAAAGGCCCCTGTAAGTGGGTGTAGTCGAATTCATACCATGCGGACTTAATATCTTAAGTAAATTACGCGTGAGAATTAAAGTTTAAATTGTTGACATTGTGCATATGTTATTTAATCATACACCATAGTTGACTAACTGTATTTTTTGTCTTCTGCGAATAATGGTATTATCAGTTGCAAAACAACAATTCCCGGGGCATCAGACAAATACCCTGTATACCGCTGGTGTGTTTCAGATGTCTACCGTCTTAAAAGATAACGCTCCCTTTGAACACCAGAAATCGCTCAAACGTGTGTTTTTACAACTAACAGGTGCTTATTTCTTACTACGTCAAATTCAAGAATACCTTTAAACATGTATGATGTTATGAAGATACAGCAATGTTAAAGAGCGATCACTTTCCGATACCGGCTGATATTAATGTTAAAGAGCGATCACTTTCCGATACCGGCTGATATATTTAATGTATTTGGCAAGCAACACAAACGCATTGAAAACAGCGTTCTGCTCCAGAAAACAAACTGATTGGTTCAAACAAATCTGGTGCATGTTGTTGTTATTGTTTGTTTTCTTTGTAACATCAGGAAAGCTCAGAAAATTGACGCATAATTATCCGGCAAAATGTTGTTGTTTGTTGAGGCATGAGTCTGACAGATAGTCTTTTTTAACTGTTTGCTAAAAACAAAGAGGAAAACACATTAAATCGAGACGGCGAACGAATGGTTTGAATAATACAACTGAGATGCTTTTGAGTTTAAGTATTTTACGTATTTGCAAAATGTTTAAAAATATTCCACAAATCACACACCGTTCAATCGCCTCCAGCGACGTTCGTGGATCATGCGACGGCTGAGATAGTGTATACAAGTCGTCGGAAAGCCGAGTGTAAGTATTTCCATATTTATGTTTATATTTTACTTATTGGATTGAGCAGGTTTAAGTGTATTGTTTGAGAGCCTAAGTAAGAAGGGATTTGTGAACGTAATTCCTACCTTCCTAGTTGCTTACTTTTCAAGAAATAAGTTAGAATGTGGTCAAAAATCAAACAAAATTGGACACTCTTTCAGTAAAACTATAATTTCACAGGATTTAGACCAAAGATAAATATGACAAATATTTTATTGACATATTTAATAATTTTTCTTCGGTTATTCCAAATAACAATATCCCACATGAACTAACAATATTTTTATCAACATTTAAATTCGAGTTGGTTTTGAAAAACGCCCCATGCTTACGGCCGTGACTAATTATTCGATGGTCACGATAACGGCTACGAAAATAAAATTATGATAATGTATTCGGCTGAGACAATGGACAATGGCATGATGAGATGTTGACATTACTTCTTGACAATATTCGATAAAACTGTCAGATATTTTAGTCACAAAAACAGTTTTAAGAATTTCATCCGTATTTTGAAATAAAATGGGTTGGGTGAGTCGATTTTTTTTTAAATAATTCATACTTTGACATTATTGAAACAAGTTATGTACACGCAATATGTCTCCACATCGTGTAGAGTACAGATGACTCTCATTATGCCGAAGTCAGATATATCAAGCTAATGGAAATTTTGAAAATAAAAGTTCATTTCCTTTTCAGTTTTGAGATACAAGGTTTTTCTTAATTGAAACGCATGAATGCATTTACAAACTTAAAGACAGCTTCATGCAATTTGAAATATTGCAGGAATATCCTACTGGAGTGCTTTCAGCATCATTTTTCACCTGTATTTTTTTATAACTAGTCAAAAGTATACATCTTATAAATTGGGTTACTCGAATATCTCTTATCTCGAAATAATTTGTACGGTTAATGAACTTCGACATTTCGAGATTCCACTGTACTTCGAAGGAGGTTGTCAAATGTGTGTGACATGCGTTTCCTTCTATCATTTTCATAAATAGCCATGATTATGTCAATACTCTTACTACGAACTAACTTTTGATCCATATCGGTTGCGGTTTTCTTTCAATGTAGTTCTATTTAGAATTTAAGGACCATGGGTTATGCATATGAGACTTGTCGTGGTATGATTGAAAATATTTGAAACTGTATAGAACTCACACATTCAAATAAATTAACAAGTCAAACGTTTAATTATCACACAGAAGTCTGCTTTCAAACAAAGTACAAATCTCTCGTATGATATCTCTAGTTGTATGATATACTGCTTAAGCTATTAAAAAATACAACACATGATATATAACAGGTTCACTATTAACTGATATTGGACCTCTTTCTACTATTGCATTGCTACAGCTGAAATGTTTACGGGTAATATAACCAATTTAGTTGAATACCACAACTCACTGTGCCTAAATTACATAGAATATGAACTTGGCAATACAACTGGGGCATTTAGTTATTGGACATTGACAATACAACTGGGGCATTTAGTTATCGGACAAAGGCATATCCGAACATATTTCCGGATAACGGAGAAATTTGTGTCACCGGTGACAATAAAGTTGGTATATTTAGAGAGCAAAATCTAATTAAAAAAATGAAAATAAACATTCCAGTTAAAAGTGTTTCGTTTATACCACACACATCATGCACTGATAAGGAAAACACACAGATCAGTTTAGAAACGTACCTTTTAGAAATAGAAATGGAGCGCATTGAAGATGAGGACGACGACAATGAGGACTTTTCTAGACTAATTGAATATAATCGCCCAATTGGTGTAAAAAAGGTACCATATGACATTTTTGTCAGAAATGACATTTTAGTATATTTCATTATGACTTTGAATACATGTAAGCTACATTCTGTACAGATATCTAAGCTGCAGCTCTTTAAAGAATGACTTTGTAAAAAGGTACCAAGTGAAATTTACAATTTATTTGTGCACAAAGGTACCATATGAAATATGGTACCTTATTGCACCAAAGGCGTTTTGGAAATTTTAATAAATATCAGTGCAAAAAGGAACCATATGACACATGGTACCTTCTTGCAGACATGACATGAATGTGTTCACTTTTTTAAATCAATGTGTTTAGTTGGTACCTTTTAGCACAACTATGAATACACTATACAGACACAGATAAGAATCAATAGGTTTATTTTGTACCTTTTTGCTCAACAATGAATACACTATCCAGACACTGAAAACACTATCAAACTATCCTGTTATCCTGTCTTGTTATAAGCAGATGATAATTAATTATGATGGTGGAGTGTTTGTACCTTCTTGGTAATGCGGATACTTGGATAAAGGATGACACTTCGATAACATAGAAAAACAAAAGCCACACGCGAAATATCAGTTCCTCTTTTTTTTTTAATTAAGATCCTTAATTTAAGTTTTTTTTAGACACGGTACATGGTGGAGTTGATAAATAGTATATCCTTTTGTATTATGAAGGAAGAATTTCAAGGAAGAATGGTAGGTTTTAGCCAAAATATGAGAACATTTCATCGGAAAACAGCCAAAATATGAGAACATTTCATCGGAAAACAGCCTCAACTGGAAGATCAGTACCTATTTCAACAAAATAAACACACTTTGACATTTTGCAATACAGTGTTTGCCATTCCGGCATGTAGAGTAATTACTGTGCTTCAAATACTGAAATTATGATATTACTCATTGAAATATGAACGAAGATAGGGCATATTTGAATACGAGTTATGCAATTTTTGACACTTACTAGTTCAGCATGTTGATTAAATAATGTGCTTAAAATACTGAAATTTTGATAAAGTTCAATGAAATATGAACGAAAGAGCATGTTTTAAAAGGTGGTATGCATTATGTTGAAGACACTTTGATAACGAACACGTCGGATAATGGAGACTTTAAGCAAATCTGGCACTCTGATATGTTGTAGACCGGCGAGAGTACCGATGTAGAACCAAAGAAGCAGACGTCGACATACGGTGGCATAGAGGTGACATTCACTTCTCTTTTTTTAATTGCTCTCCTCTTTTTTCTATCTCGTGGCCACGAGTTAGCTATGTCAACGAGATAGAAAAAAGAGGAGTGCACAACTAAATAAAAGCGGCGTACAATTACAAAAAGAGCGGTGAATGTCATCTCTATGCCACCGTATCGACAGGAGTGTATATAAGCTTCAGAGTTACAATCGATATAAGGAAAACAAATTGAAACTTCACGCTATAATGATCCGATTTTAATCCCCGAGATGTCTTGTCTTAATTGAATATGCCATGAAAAACAAAATCATGCTCATATTCAAAAGGGATAAGAAAATGAAGCAAATTTCGTTGATTCGTTTTTAATTTACGTCAGTTCGGAAATTGTTAATTATTACATGCTTTCTATAACAGTATTTTACAGCGAATTTTGCACTTCTTCTTTACTAAAAAATTGTGTTTTATGTCTGTTAAAAGTGTCAGGTAATCGATAACAGAGGTGCCATTGTTATTGAGATGATCGGCTAAAGAATTGCCAATAGTAAAAGTTGAAAATTCCTCAAATACGTCAGTGAACAACAACTTTAAGATGCTGTAATATTTATACACATATTGATCTTGTAATTCGAATATAGGTACCTATCATTTACTTCATGCTGCTTTTCATTAGAATTTGATCGTATTTTTCATATAATCAACCGTTTTCCACGAATGTCTTTCTTCGCAATTCGAAGTGCTATACCAGGCTTTTATCGGCCAAACAATGTTCGTGTCCGAAAACTAAATGAACAGAAAATAAAAGCGAAAAAGCTGAAGAACTCACCTCTCGCGCGTGGCTTTTGTTGTTCTTTGTTATCAAAAAGCCATCCGTTATCAAAGTTATTATTTGAGTGTTAAAAGCAGACACTTACTGAGATTTTATACATTTTACTTAGTACATGTTATTCATAGAAGGAGATGGAAAATAATAAAACTTTAAGTATATTTTTATTTCCAAATTCAATTCATATACCAGTTAGTAATGAAAGCAATAAAAACATAATAATTAATATAATACTTGCATCCTTTTTGAAAGAGTTGATTTCTAAATTCTTTATTATAAACAGTCACGAGAACATATTTTAAATGTACTTAAGTTTCAAAGGGTTTTTACTTGAACAGTATTATCAATATATTCACTATGTGGTGGTATTTGCTTTACAAAAAGAAGATGAGGTTTTGTCCGATAAAGAAGTTTATCATACATTTACACAAGAGGAACTTGTTGGCCCTATGATAGCAACGCAAACAAAAGACAATGATTCCGACACTACAAATTTGGAAGATATTCTATTAACTGATCGTGTTAGAAAAACGAAGCAACCGAAGGAAACGTATGAAAAGTGATAGTGAATCAGATCACGATGATAGTGCTGACGATGAAATTTATGATCCTAACAACGATGAGATCAATTCAACTGATTCAGAATTCGATATTAAGAGGCTGAAGACAAAAAAGAGACGTGTGCACTGTAAAAGCAAAGAGAAACTAAATGGAAAAAGAAAACCAAGAAATTGAAAAATCCAAAGAAAAATAACATAAAGAGAATAAGTCAAAGTGTACTTGCCAAGAAATTGAAAGATAAAATAATATTGTTGCAAAACCTTAAGCCCCAAACCTTAAGCCACACGTTTCTACTTTCAGGCCATTTCCAAATGGAATGCGATTCAGTCCATTGAGCATGCAAAAAGTTACGCTAATGTATGTTCTATCACAATGGTGTACTTGAATTTCTCTGGCAAAAAATCACATCCATACCAATGAAATGTCATCGACTGTAAAGCCTTTGAACGAAAAACTGTAAAAACCTGAAAACATGTGTCACTGGACAAAGAACAAACTGGCTTAAGGTCAAGTGAATACAAAAGGGAAGGGACAAGCAAAGATCAGTTTTTGTTAACTACAGCTTTGACGATAACCAATTTCAAAAACAAGTACAGAACACATTAATAAAACAGAACGGCGTTCATAACACTTGGCCAACTTGTGAGTTGTAACAATAACAATAACAAAACTGCCGATATCGATTCAAAAGAAATCATTCCTGAGGAGTTTCATGCTTATTACGAGTCCTTACGGACGAGCAGTACGAAAAAGGATTTTGTACCTATGGAGTCAGCTGTGGGAGATACTGATATCGAGTGAAGCATGTTGACAATGTGGATATTATTGTTCTTTGCATTTTTGTCAAAAACTGAAATTTGCAAGATTCCGAGTTTGACTTTCAAGAATACTATAGTTTTTTAACCTTAACAATACTATAATTGTTTACCTTTACAGACTTTATAAACCTGTATACTCTACTGTTGTTAATAAAGTATAATCAACATATTCACTTTCCAGTTTTGTGTGATGCAAAAAGGTTCCATATGTCATATGGTACCTTATTGTGGCTTTATAGAATACAACACACGTACATATTTCATAAAAAATGACTCAAGTGTGCATATGGTATCTGTTTGCATTTTGTTAACCTTAATATTGAATTCTGCAAAAAGGAACTATACGACATTAATTATCGCTTATTGATAACTGGAACTGTTTCAATTTTTGCAAGCATGAAGGTTGTATTTATATCTAACCATATGCAAAAATACAGTGCTGAGTTGTACGTTGTTAATTTGATATAGACTTTCAAATCTTTAAACGTGATTTTATCAAAACTATGAACATGTCACATGGTACCTTTTTGCACCAATGGGGCGATATGCCCGAAGTTTTACAAAATTTGACAGAAAATTGCGAATTGAAAACGTTTGAAACTTTTGTGATTTGGTTGTTAATAAAAAATTTCCATACCACCAATACAGGATACACACACTCTTTAGATAACAGTAAGTCTATATGTACACTGTTAGAATTACCACTTTAACAGTCTTGAGTAGGGAATAACGTCCACATCTCATCATCATCATGCCATTTTCCATTGTCTTAGCCGAATACATGAGCATAATTTTACTTTCGTAGCCGTTATCATGACCATCTAATAATTAGTCACGGCCGTCAGCATGAGGCGTTTTACAAAACCCACTCGAATGTAATCGTTGATAAAAATATTGTTTGTTCATTTGAGATGCTGTAATTTGGAATAACCGTCGAAAAATATTAAAGATTTTAATAAAATGTTTTCTTATTTACATGTATCTTTGATCTAAATCCTGTGAACTTAGAGTTTGACTGAGAGTGTTGAATTTTGTTTGATTTTTTTACTACATTCTAACTAATTTCTTGAAAAGTAAGCAACAAGGAAGGTAGGGATTACGTTCACAAAGTCCTTCTTACTTAGGCTCTCAAAGAACACACTTAAACCTGCTCAATCCAAAACGTAAAATATAAAGAATATGGAAATACTTGCACTTGGCTTTCCGACAACATGTATACACTTTCTCAGCCGTCGCATGATCTACAGTCGTCACTGGGGGCGATTGAACGGTTTGAATCAAAAGACAGGACAAGTTTTATAGAGTATAGTCGCAAGAATATGATATGGAAAAAAACATCGAAAACGAAAATGACATTCACAAATCCACGACAATCAAGTACACGATTACATGTTGAGATATTATCATGTCGTTACACAGACCAACATGTATAGTCGCCTTATCAGTTTAATATGAACTTCATTCTCAGCCTTTTAATTAGTATCGGGTTTACCAAAGGTAATGACAACATGGCGCTATGGTTAATGCTCATGTATGTGCTAGTCGGAACCTGCTATTATATCCATGGATGCGAGGATCTCCAAATTAGAGGTACAAAAATAGTATGCTATATAATGATTCGTATGTATATTAGTATAGAATAGATGCTGCAGGTACATGCCATATGCACTGATAACAAAAAAAAGCGAGATACGTCGTCACGCTATTAAGACTATCTGAAAACGATGATCTCGTGTAAAGAGATTAACCAAGCACAACCAAAGGTCTATCATTATTCTTGATATATTATATAATTATACATTTAAATGCAAGGCGATAATGAACGATGCACACTAAAGAACTGTTTAATGGTGCGTGTACGAAATATATTAATGATAGCTAAAGGCCCAGTCTCACTATGATGCCGACGAGCCCCGGTGCGTGATCCGTGATCTACCGGGATGAACCGGGGCTCCACCGGGGACGACCGCGATGAACCGGGGACAACCGGGGCTCATCGGGAAAGTATTAACATGTTTAATACCTACGGGATGAACCGGTAGTCACCGGGAAGGACCGGCAACGACCGGCGCGGCATCGGGAACAACCGGGACCAATCGGGAAGGCGCCGTAGCTCCACCGGGGCCCATTCAGAATGCCGGCAGAGTCCCGATAAAGCTACGGTACATAAGTAAACCGGTGCTTTGCCGGGACGCCACCGGCATTCAGCGGGACATTACCGGCGACGACTAGGGTTAAACCGGGGCGTTACCGTAGCTTTACCGGGGTCTGATGCCGGTATAGCCCCGGTGAGTGCCGGCGGAGTTACGGTATACCGGGGCTCTGTCGGGACGCTGCCGGCTTTCACCTGGGCTCAACCGCGGCGATGCCGTAGCTTTGCCACAGCTTCACCAGGATAAATTGTAGCCAGTCCGGGGTTGACCGAGACTCTGCTGGGCTGTTGACCGGCTTCAACCGGGGAAACACCGTGAAATAGTGTGACCGCGTTAAAAAAAATTCTACGAATCATCCCGGTTCTCGCCGGTCGACCGGCGTTAGCTTACCGGGATGGACCGGGGCTCTACGGCAATGGTGAGACTTGGGCTTTAAGGACCATACCCCAGCTGTATTTAAGTAATTTGTATGATAATAGTAGACATTTAGATTCAGTACAAAATAACGTTAATGTAAACAAAGGAGCAAAAATAGTACATGTTATAGAAACGTATGCATTAGTTAAGCATTATGAATGCATATGGATTATAACGTATGTGCAACATGCGCTTGTAGTGGCGTCTCTAGAGGCCGCTGTGCAACAACAAAATGCCACCATCTTAACATTGTTGGCCGCCATTTCTGAACAGACCAATGCCGCCAAGGACATGGAAGACCTGAAACAGGAAGTAGATGCGCTCCGCCGAAAAGGTGACAATGTCAGGGGTAAGTGATTATAAACGACAACCGGGTAATTTCTTAAATAAATTGTCCAACAGGAAATGAGGTCGGGGGAACGGGACTAACGATTAAAAGCGATTTCCAACGGACGGAAAGTGTTGACATGCCGAATGTTTTCGGATATCGGGGAAATGGAGTATGTGAATTTTTTTACTTATAACGTTAGTAATTTGTATTTATTTTATTAGGTAAACATAAATAAAAGGTCAAACTCCCATGAGTAAGACGATCGCTCATACTTATGGATGTATGTTATCTTTTCTGAATTTACAAATGTACCTCACGAGTCATAACGAACTACAGAATTGTGCGCTGTGGCGTATCCCGTGAGCATTGAACACAACCATGGGATAACGTTGCACACATATTAATTAATCTTTAACTGTTCCCCTAAAGAACAAATAACCAGTTGATCTCTCTGTTAAGTCGGGGTCGTGCGTCCTCGATAAATAAAGTAATCGATGCGATTATGCAACCATGTGGCATCATCAGCCATGGGAAAATCAACTTAGAATTCGCCAACACAACTCACATTACTACCGTGTCATAAATCCGCACAGGCTAATCAGAGACGACACTTTCCGCCTAAACTTGATTTCGGTAAGGACGGACTTCCTTGAAACTAAAAATACCATAAAAGCGGAAAGTGTCGTCCCTGATTAGCCTGTGCGGACTGCACTGGCTAATCTGGGATGACATTTTACGCACATGCATTAAGCCCAGTTTTTTCAGAACGCGGCTCAATTGTATTATAAGTGATATGACTGTCTTTAAATGAGATCATCGTGTGGCTTCGTGGCAGCTAAATTCTGGCATTGTCCGCCCGGGCCTACAACTTTTTTCTCAAAAATCCAACCAAAATAGCCCCAAAATGCAAAAATAGAAGGCGACAGGGGTGATGGTCGTACGATATATTCCAATAGAAGAGATCGATCTCAATATAATCAATTGCAATTACTAGTGAATACATGATTGAGCAATTGTGGAATGACAATTACATTAAATTTATCTGTACAAGATAACGATTGATGGCAAAGCATCAAGGGCGTCGGGAATTTCAGTGCAAAAGGCACTCAATGAAGTTACATGGAATGATTTTTTCTACTGTAAATATTAATATATAAACCGATTATTTTAAACACAATAGAAAAAGATACTAGTATAACCTTTATCTATGATTTTGTGTTATAATCCCAATTAACCATTATCTATGATGTTGTGTTATAACCCCCATATAACCATTATCTATGATTTTGTGTTGTAACCCCAAAATATTTCTTAGTTCATTTTATTTACATTGGTTTCCTTTTTTTACTGGCATCCGTGTGCAGTTTTCATTAATGGAATAGAACTGTGTAGGTTAAAAAAAATCTACTTCATATTGTAAGCGTAATTTCATATTTTTCTCAACTTCAAGGGAAGATGATTCTGAACTGATTCTTACGTTGCTCATTTACGATAGGGGTTGAGTACTCATTGATATGAAAAACACTGTAAACAAGTTTTAATGTGTTTACGACACCCCCCCCCCCCCCCCCCACCCTCTCACACATATATTTCATGGGCATAATAAAAACAAAAAATGGTTACAATAAAACAGCATATTAATTTAAACTAAAATGTCTACATCAACAGTTAACATAGAACACAAATAAAATAATTTGATTCTACTGGGGCTCGAACCTTGGGCCTCTCACATGTGAAGCGAGCGTGTAACCACTACACTACGGAACCGCTTGAAAAATCACATTCTAACTAAGATATTAATAAGCTATTAATAATCGGTTTAAATGTAAAACGCTGGATAGTGAGCGGGTTTAAAGGTCCATACCAAAGGGCCCATACAACTGGCAAGATACGGGTCAGGCCTGCGGCCTTCTATATGTGGTTCTTAAAAAAATCCTGTAGGAGGACTTGATAATAATGCGACTGGGGTGCTTTGATGGTGCTCCTCATTGATAAGCGGCTGCTTCCTTTATCAAGACTCATTATTACAATTAATAATACGTGTCGCGCTTCGCGCTCTATAGCGCCTTTATTAGTAACTAGGTGGTTGCTAGGATGGTGGAACAAAGAAGTTTTGTTTTTATACGAAACCAGAAAGTTTCACCGGTTCGCGTATTTGCCCAGTCCCTGTGATCTTTTATTATTGGCCAGTACCTGTGATCAGTTATTAATTAACACAATTAGCTTTGCATTATTGGCAATAAATGTTGTAGTAAATGTAATAGGCACAAATGCAGTACTTATTTACACTAATTTACACAAATAATCACCACTATGCAAGATATTCTGACAACAAAAATATATACATTGATCCGTAAAATAACTTCTCCTCCCATAAGCGAAAATAAACTTCAATGCGACGCCAATGATTCTAAGTGAACTAAGTTGAGTATTATTTACGTGAATATTTTGTTTAAACCTTAATTTAGCTAAATTGATTGCATTGAAAGCCTGACGCTTATTAGTCCGTCTCCGAGCACATGGCGTCGTTGAGGGTTTCTTAAGTCCGCATTCCGCAGGAGATCGAACCCGGGTTGGGTATTCAGCTTTTGCCAGATATGTCTCAAAGATTCCTTTTGATGTTTGCAGACAATATTGCACCGTTTTTGATACAGTGGTTGGTTTCCAAAAGCAACTTAATAGTTGACATGTCTTTTATGAACAAAGTAAGTTAAAAGTAAATGTCGATAAAACAAAAAAAGTTTTAATGAGTTTATTAAGCATTGACCACTGACCTTTAAATGATGGTTAACTAGATGTTGTGAGCGATTTTAATTATGTAGGATTATATTTTACAAATAAATTGTTACAATATAGAGAATGGCAGCCGACATTGCAGCTCAAGCCAAGAGAGCACTGCAATGTCTTATCAACTATCTGCAGCAATTCGTATGTAAACAAGGCCATACATAAACATAAACAAATAAATAAACAACTTGAAGTTCATGCAACGACGCAATTATCTGGGATTTAGGAAGATTTCCTATTTATTGCATGTAATTGCATTCAAAATGAGAATTTATTTTCGTGTGTTTAATATGTCAATCCATACGTTTGTACGGCTATTACATGTATACGAAATTATAGTTCACTATGGTAGGCTTGGATATAAAGAAGTGGCATCAGGTATAAGGTTCAATTCGCACAAAATAAATTCGGTTATGCGTGTGAAAGTATACTGAGACTACATTTATCCAACAGTGGAGGTTTACTAGTAAATGCGTATCATCGAGTAAATGGTTTCATTATGCCAATTATAAACAGCTTCATAATGTTTCCACTTACACATGAAATAAATAAAATTGGTGAATGTATACAGTAAATGGCACACTTCAGAAGCTCAGCCTATAGTTTAATGCTCGAAAATGTCAGACATACCGGTAATTGAACAATTCGTAAACATAGAACAAAATTACATCTGACGTCGACCCGCGTCATGTGAAAATGGGTCTTGTGCCATATGTGACCACTGACGTCGACCCGCGTCATGTGAAAATGGGTCTTGTGCCATATGTGACCAGCGCATTCAGTTCAAGAGTGACCTTGTCCGCTAATGGGCCACAAAACCTTGCTTGATTTTACAGCGCACAGCGTAGTATGTGACCAGACTCCTCACGTGCGAAAGCTTACTGTATAAGACCTATTTTCGCACGACTCGGATCATTTCTTGCTTGAGTGCCATTTGTTTAGAGATCTCTGTATGAATTTTTTACCCTATACCTTAGAATATATGTACATGTATTGCAGATATACATGTGTTGTCAGAATATGTGAAGTCTATTTGTAATGTCTCGAAAGAATTTCATCAGGAATGTTTTAGGAAATTATTGAACAGTTTATAATTATGTACATTCCAAGAATTTATTTCACATAACCGTGACCGTTTCGATCCACCATCGGTGAATCTTCAGAACACTCCAGTGCAGTTACGAACCATATAGCTAGGCACAACCATGTCATTGACTGGGAGGGGGGTGAAAGTTATGGATAGGGAAAACAACACCGCACTCAGAAAACTTTGGGAATCGGTAGCGATAGCAAAGGGGAGACGGGTGATGAACAGGGACGAGAGGTTGGGGGGGGGGGGGGGGGGGGGCTACCAACTGAGCCCCATCTACAGGCCTTTGTTTACTGCTGGAAACCAGTCAGGCAGTAAGCCCGCCATGTAACGTTCACTTCCCGCGAAGTCACAGTCTGATGAAGATTCACCAATGGTGGATCGACACTGTCATGGTTATGTTAAATAAATTCTTGGAATGTACATATAGACTGTTCAATAATCTATTCGTAATGTTATTATCTACATTTTCTATGTAATAAATAAGCGAGAGGTATATTTTTGTGGGTGATGTCACCTATATACATCTTACGTTGTGTATAATCAGTTATCGCAGCATATTTTTTAACATATATGTATTGAAACCATACTTTTTCTCACACGTTAATATCATGTTGATGTGGTGCATGTATTTCTGTATGGGCTGGTGGCCTTCTAACGCAATAAGCGATGACACGTGAAACCTGCCTATTCAGGCAGACGACAGACCGAGGCGTTTGGCTTCACGGCGTATCACGACCGAGAAGAGGCTCTCAACAAGGGCGACACGCTCAAGTTCAGCCGGACGTTATACAACGCCAACTCCATGTACAATCCGGACACGGGCGTTGTCACGATCCCCCTGGACGGCACCTATATCTTTTCGGTGACTATTGAACACTGGCAAACACAGGAGCTCCGCTGCTACTTACTGGTCAACGGGGCAAACATGGTACGCATGTTTGCGAGTTCCTTAGGCGACACCTCGTATTTTATAGCCCGATTTAAAGAAGCTTGTACTTTTTTACATCGCATTTCGGTTTCACCACTAATACGGTAGACGATTAAGTGTAGGGTAACAGAGGTCGCGATCCTAAAATGTAAAAATTGTGCCTAATCGTTCGACCAGATGTCTGCTACTTAGCACCCCTCGTTGTTTTCGTTTTAGTCTGATATTTGCCGTCTACATAATAGATTTGATAGCGGCCCAGCTGTCGACGCCAGCTTGAATATACAGTAAAAGTTGCATGTGCGCGCCTTTTATCGTCTAATATGATAGCCGAGTTGGTGGCATTATTGTATAATTTGAGAACTAACCGCTCAGTGACTTTGTAGGCCCAAACGTTATGTTACGATATATAAGTAAGACACGTATGATTTCTATGTTTAGATTGACGTCATCATCTACCCCGATGGCAAGAGTACCCAGTCCAGCAATACGGCCGTGCTCGGTTTGAACGTCGGAAGCACGGTGCGTGTCACGTGCGATCAGGGTAACGTGTTCGGGGCAGACGGGTTCCGCGGTACCACGTTCTCCGGCGTGTATTTGTACGGGTTTTAAGTAGTAAAATATCCGATAATAAACATGTACATATTGCAGTACAAAAGCATGTTAAAATACATTAAATTGCACATCTGTTCAATCGCAATATCAAATTAACTTGTTGGAAATTAAAGGTATTGTACATGTTAATTATAATTGTAAAGTTCTCGCAGTGTTAAATGCTGGAGATATACGGCATCCAATTATTATTATATGTAGCACTTAAGCAATACAAGTAAGTATATAAGAATACGTCTTTTGTTGGATGAACTTTAATGGTCTCTATCAACAATGATCAAGATCTGAAAAGATAGGAAATAGCAATAGTAGTATAAAACCCTCTATCTCCCCCCAAGTCTTTGGGTAACTATGAGAATTAAAAAAACAAAAGACTGATCTAATGAAACAAATGTCTTGTACTGTCTTAAGTAATAGATCAATTAAAGTGAATGAAAAAAACAAAAACACTAGTCAAATAGTCCTTAAAGTATTTCTTCACACTCAAAGTAACATTGTGGAAGAAAAAGTCATGGTGAAGGATCAGATTCCATGTCATAGTCTTTTTGCCATGAAGGAACACGTCTCAATCGGGTTGAACGTCTAGGGGTAGGGATAACTTCAGGGGCAGCAACATGTTTTTCGACAGCTGGTGGTGGTGTAGGATTCTCACTGGCAGTTGGTGACTGGTAGTTCGACTGATTTGGAGATCCATAAGCCAACTGACGTCTGGTGGCCGGGATTGTTGCAGATGTTGGTGTATCACGTGTAGCGACAGGTGTCTGTGCAAGTTCATCTAGATCTGGTGTTCTCGGAATAGCTGGTGTAATATGATCAGGTGGGTTATTAGGGCCCAAAGGTAGAGATGTGTCCTTTAGTTGGGTTGGTGGAGATCTGTTGAGTCCGATGTCCCAATTAATGGTCAGCCTGGACAGTGGTGCATGGACTGGGATGTATTGACGTAGAAATTTACGGTTACGCAGTGTGGCACGTCTGGAGCCGTCAACTCTAACAACATATTGATCATATTGGCGTACCTCTATGACAACGCCAGTTTTATCCCATTTCCGGGGGTAGTTGTCAATTTGGTTTTGAAGCCGAACATGGTCACCGACTGCAAGAGGTAGGAGACGTTTTGTGTGCTCCGTTAGCTTCTCTGCATTTTGCATGTGTCTATTCCGGAGAGCTTCCTCTCTTGCCATTGCCGTGGAACGCCATGTCTCGCGCGGTTTGGGATAGGTATGAAGTCCCTTAAGGGTCTGCCGAATATACACATAGCTGGGGAGAGTTTTGTATCCCTATCAGGTGTGTTGCGATACTGCAGCATTGCACGTTGGAATTTGTCAGTGTCAATGTCCCCTGATGCACTGGTATTGTCCATTAGAAGGCGTTTGACAGTCTTCACACCAGTCTCGGCCCGACAATTGCTATTGAGAAATGCGACAGATGACAAACGATGATGAACACCCCAATCTTTCAGGAATTGTCTCGTAATGGTAGCAATAAATTGGGGACCACCATCAGAAGCAAGCTCATCTGGAATCCCATATGTAACAAAGATCCGTCTGAGGCAAGTGATGAGCCCGGTAGCACCTTGATGTGATCTCTCGACAATGGGCCAGTTAGAGTACCGATCGACAACTACTAGATAAGTATGTCCCTGGTAGGTAAAGTAGTCAGCGCAAAGGCACTGAAATGGATAATCTGGGACAGTCGGTGGGATTGGCGGAGCACTCGGGTTTGACGATTGCAGTGATTGCAACCAGAGCGAAGAGCGGTAATGTCAGGTGTTATGCCAGGCCGAAATACTGATGATTCTGCTCTAGCTATCATTGATGTTACTCCTTGGTGTGCAGCATGAAGTACGTCAAGGACTTTATTTCTGAGTAATGGAGGGATCACAATACGGTCCTTATACAGGATAACACCATCTGTAATGGAGAGGTCATCTCTAAACTGAAAGAAATCCCTCAGTGCATCAGGCATTTGTGTGCGTGATACAGGCATACCGTTCTCTATCAGGTCAGCTAAAACAATCATATCGTCGTCACTCGCTGTCATGATACGAACCCTCTCCCAAGTAACTGACTGTATACTGAGTGCGCATATATGGCTGTTGATACATTTTCCTCTTCACCAGTATATGCATGAGTGTTGTTCGTTCTGAGGACAAACAAAAGAGATGGTCTACATGATGTGCGCGACAAATCGGCATTGACAGTGGCTACGTCATCAGGTAGGATCAGTTGTACAGGTTCGTTGACAGGATGGCGTGATAGACAATCCGTTGCACGATGCTTCACTCCTGGGATGTGAATAATACGAAATCTGTATCGCAGTGTCCTTTCCTTCAGATTTCGTAGGCGTGTATTAGAGATGTCCTCAAGGGCCCTGTCACTAAATATCTTAATTAGAGGTTTATGGTCCACTGCTATGATGAGGTCTGGACAACAAAGTACAAAATACCTCGCTTTTCCTAGTGCATCTGCCACTGCTAGTGCCTCACCTTCTATGGGGGCATATCTTGACTCGGCCGTGTGGGTGAATCTGCTTCCCACAAGAGTAATCTTCCAGCCCATGGGACAGCAGAACGGCTTGATATCTGTGCATGAGCAGTGCTTCTGTAGTAGCCAAAAGCCAATACTCGTTTTGAACCAGTCTGTAGCTAAACAGGTAGTTTTGGCGGGGTCGAATATCGTGACGCCTTTCTCTATCTGGTCCGCAATCACCCGTTTGGATTCCTCAAAGTGCTCGTTCAACTCTTCAGTCCACTCAAAGTGGGTATCTGGTTTGAGTAAGTCTCTAAACGGTCGCATACGGTCAGCCATGCTAAAGGCATACGAAACTTGGTTCACTAGGCCAAACCATGACCGCACATCGGTTAAATTCTTTGGGCAAGGAAACTGAAGGATTGCCATCATGTACCGTTGACTATGGCGGACATCATTTGAAGAAATTTCAAAGCCGGCAAATTCCACTGTATCAGCACCCAAAACAAACTTCTCTGGATTAAGTATGATGCCGTTTCTCCCGCAAACATCAAGCCAATGGACTGTTTGGTGGAAACTCTGCTCTAAGGAATCTGCCCACAGCAATACGTCGTCTATACATTTGGTCTTATTGGGGATTTTCGCAACAATCTCATCATAACGCCTTGTGTAACCATCACCTGAAGCAATATAGCCTTGTGGTGCAGTGTTGTAGCGGTATCTGCCCCAGGGAGTTATGAATGTGGTCAAATGACAGTCTTCTTCACATATTGGTACACTATGGTACCCATAGTTTCATAGGCGGACAGTCCATTAGCGGTAGAGTTAAGTGTTCACGTGTATTTAATGTGCTTGATCGTTAGTATTTGAGCAGATAGTCCTGCAACATCTCTGGAGGAGGAAGTTGTCGAGATGGACAACCACATGGAGCCGCACTTTGGTCATGAACATCGGCTCTGCAATTTTGGAATGCAGACTGTACATGTGGAAAACTATGTGGTATGATTCCAAGGTCAATACACACCTCCCTACTTAGGAATAACTTGTCCGACAAATCTGTTACATACGTCATTTGTCGGGTTGTAACAGGAAGTCCAGTGGAATCGGTGCTGGAGATGCGAAGCAAGGTTGCACCCAGGATCTTGATACCTTCATTATTGGCAGTGTGCATTCGCATAGTAACTGGTAGTAGATCTGATTCTCTCAAACCGAGGCGATGGATAACTTTAAGGCCTGCTAAACAGCTCTGACAACCAGTATCAGCCATGGCAGGGATGGAGGCTGGGGTGAAGCGTGCATACATGTCGTCGAGATCAAGTTCAGTATAGTCTTCCAACACATTGTGAACATTCACATTTATAAATGGCTGTGGCTTGGAACTTCGGCGGACCCAAGTGTCTGATAGAATGTCATACACATGATGCTCGAGAGGTACACTATAATTACACTTGCTAACTGTGCACACTTCACTGCCGAGGCTTGTGTCTAAACAGTTTGAATTGTCAAATAATGTACACAAGGAGTCGAACAGTGCATTCTCATGATCAGTTCCCCTGGATTGACAGGCTCATGTTGGGCGGTGGGACCTGTCCCTGCTGCGACACATGGTTTCAGTATGGTGATCACGCTTACAGTGTTCGCAATTGTGGCAAAATGCTGGGCATTGAGTACGGCGAATATGTGCTTTACTTTGCTTCCCGTGTCCTCGTTTACCACAATTTGAGCAAACCTCTAAGTCAGACTGTCCCGATACTTTCTGTGTTTTCTTGTAGGTGCGTGCAACATTGACCGTCTCTCGATCTTACAGGCGAGATGCAGAGCGTTTGCCTGCTTCCTTAGCCTCCACAAACTGAAAAATGTCCTCAAGGCTCATGTCCTGGTTTTTATCACCGAGGAGATCCATTTGGATTTCAGGATCTGCGAGTCCTCTGCTTAACACATCGGGCATAATGGCTTCTGTATAACTAATGTCAATATCACACCCAGGGCATTTGATTAAATACTTGCATATGTTTGCTTGACCCTGCAACCTAGCGCCCAAACCTTGCACAGTCTTGTCCCGATCTTGACGCATATTATGTAGCGTGACGTGTGCCACCATCATGTTTTCCTCGCGGATTGCCAGTTTACGAATTGCAGCAAGTACCTGAACCTCTGTTTTATCGGTGAGGCTTCCACTGGCTCTTGTGATGTCCTAACGTAGAGGTTTGTCAAAACACTCAAGGAGTTGTATAACCTTGTCTCTACCGGTAACCTTTGTAGCATCGACATAGTCTTTCCAACGGCTTTAAAAATATGACCAATCCTCACATGTACCTGCGGTGGAGATGGTTGGTCGTCGTACGCGTTCAATTTTTGCAACAGCTTCATGGACAGCTGGTGGTGCAGAAGGATGTGCTGCGCTGTGTGCTGTTATGAGTGCTACTACGATCAGTGGATCGACATCTGGAGTCTTGTATTCACAACCTGGGAATGGACACTGTACCTCTGGCATGGTTTTAGTATCTTGATCATAAATAAGAATACGTCTATTTGTTCGATGAACTTTAATGGTCTCTATCAACAATGATCAAAATCTGAAATGATAGGAAATAGCAATAATAGTATAAAACCCTCTAGTAAGGTCTTGGAAAAGCTTGCTTCATTGCAACACAAAGATTTTAAACTTACCTCGCCCCAGTTAATCAAAGGTGTATTGGCAGCGTCCACCAAAACATAATATCTTCCAAACAAAACAACTACGGATTTGTAAAAATTGCATTAAAAACATATTAAATAACACCTTCAGGAAACAAAAAAACAACAATTTAACTAGTGTGGTATATGAGTTCTGGATTATTTCCTGAATACTTTTAACAATTGTCATTGACGTTATGGAGTTGGGTAGAATTCCTCAATGCAGTTACTAGGAAACAGACTAAATGGGTTACAATTATAGCACTATGAACGTTGCCAAAGTCAATCAACCAAAGGGTCACAGCTGTAGTCCTTCCTGACCACACTCTGATCTGGTCACAGCTGACCGAGCCACATTTTGATGAGGTTCTTCTCCTGGATGCGGGCGGCCACCACGGCGGCTGTGTCCAGGGGGTTGGAGGCCCGCAGGTCCAGGTGGTGGGCCCCATCTGGGATCACAATGGGTATGAGGGTCAGCGCTGGGCTCTCCAGGACCCCACCCGATGACCATGGGTCAAGAAGCCCGTTGCTGGAATGTGCAATAATTTGATGTGAAAGCTGCATCAATTATGAATAGCAATTTTGGAGTTATGCAACATAAACAACAAAGTTATGTGTGACGGTATGAAGATATTTTTTCATATTTTAGGCATACTTTTGTTACTAAAAATGTTGGCAAATATTTTCTGAGACAAAATTCTTACATGGGCAAAATGTCGAGTTGATGCCTGAAAATATTAACCCATTCATGCCAAGTGGACTCTCCCATCCTTCTAAATTGGATCAATTTATTTACAAAATTAGGGATGTCTACCATATTTATTTCTATATTTAGAATATTGCATATAGAAATTCCTTTAAGCAAACAGCGCAGACCCAGATGAGACGCCGCATTATGCGGCGTCTCATCTGGGTCTACGCTGTTTTCAATGTCCTTTTTTCAGGACGCTAGGCATAAATGGGTTAAATGTATTGACTTATACCAATGTTCATTGAAGTTAAAATCTAGGATTGAACATGTTTCACACATGGTAGTCTTTATTTACTTGGAACATAGGCAAGTATGAAGTAAGCAATGAGTACTTATTTCACAAATAACAGTTTAATTAAACATCAATTATTAACCTGCAACATTACAAGTACAGTAACTCACCTAAATATAATGTTGCTAGCATACTGGAGTTGTTTCCCCCAGTATTCCGTTGTGATCCAGTTTTCCTGTGGCCTGGTCTTCCATTGCTTGTAACACTGCTCACTGAAATCTGTGAAGTTCCAGGATTTAGGCTCAAACATGTCTGACTCACCGTCCGCACACATGGGCATCACCATTTCTGTACAGCTCTGAAATAGTAACCATAGTAACACATGCTGAGTTGTGGCTTCATTGTCATATAAATTTATTGTAGGAAAAGGGAATCAGCTTTATATAAGCCCTCGCGGTAATGATGTGCTACTTGTTGTGTTAGATGCCTAGCCATAGTCATACAGGGATTGGGTACTCCCGAACAGTATGTTATAATCATTGACCACTTGGTAGCTCAGCTCCACCCAGCCCCACACAACCCTACCCTATGACCAAGGGGCTGTCTCTGGATCCTTGTCAGACTTTCAATCTGATTATTTACGATAATTTTACTATTTAGTTCTTTGAAATACTAATGTGGACACATATACAACAAAAAACACAAGATATTCAATGTGAATAATCATAAAACTCTAGTAAATATACACATATGGAACCAAATGTATGAGTAATTTGTTGCAAAATACCAGAATACCAGGCAGTTTGATTAAGTTTTTGTCATAGAAATGTTTGAATATTAATAACTTTAGTAAATTGTCTTTAGATGATTATACATTTATCAACATGCTGCACAATAACAAAAAATATAGTGTGGGAAACAACCTCAACTGTGAAACCACCTCTGATAAACAAGTATGCACAAAGTATGTCAGATATAATGATGCATAATTATGCATGTTCACCTGATATCCCCAACCAAGGTCCCCCAGGTTGCCAGTTGCCTGCTGTGACGTGTTGAGACAGGTAGAGTCACCTGTGTAGTTAAAGTAGATGTTGGCCGCGTCTGCAACATACTGCACCAGTGCCTCTCCCTCGGCAGGCAAGGACAATTTGTTGCATACTGCCTGAAAGCCCATAAATGTACATACACTCAAGCCACGCTCTCTCTAGCAAAATGGGTTTAATGCATGTGTGTAAAGTGTCGACTCATATTAGCCTCACATTAGCCTGAGCAGTCTGCAGAGGTAATTAACCCTTTGCATGCTGGGAAATTTGTCGTCTGCTAAAATGTCGTCTGTTGAATTTCTAAAATTAGCATTTTCTTCGATTTTTTTTCAAAGAATACTATCAGAATAGCAAACAGTTTGGATCCTGATGAGACGCCACATTCTGTGGCGTCTCATCTGGATCCAAACTGTTTGCACAGGCCTTCAAAATTCGGTTCCCGCACTGAAAGGGTTAAGGGACAACAATTTCCTCCTAGACTAGATTTACATTTAGAAGAAACTACTTTTAACGTAAAAATTCCATAAAAGCAGAGTGTTGTGCCCTTTATTAGCCTGTGCGAACTGCACAAGCAAATCTCAGATGGCACCTAACTTAAGCCCAGTTTTTTATCAGAACAAGGAACAGATTGTGCTAGCTAGAATAATATATTAAAATAGGCCTGTTTCTAAACAAATAACAATATATAATAATTTTAGTTGATCTTTTTCAAATTTAATCACTCAAGAATGCAGGCTTATTCAGTTGTCATCCTTACATCAACAATAATATTAAACGCCCCCACGAAACAAAACATTTTGGCCAAGTTGAAAAAATTTATGTACGTGAACTAACTAGAACTCTGTCATAAAGTGACTTATATCTCCTTCCCCTTCTAGAGTGTTAACAAGGTTTTACTATAGCTAAATAAGGAAAAATGCCACGCCCCTTGGCGGCCATGTTTTTCAACCAACCGGCATCATTTTTGAAGTCGTCAAAGATATTATTGAGATGAATCTTCTGACCAAGTTTCGTGAAGATTGGACAATAAATGTGGCCTCTAGAGTGTTAACAAGATTTTACTTTAGCCATATATAGCCATATATGGAAAATTTCCCCGCCCCTTGGCAGCCATGTTTTTCAAGCAAACGTAACCATTTTCAAACTCATCCAAGATATCATTGAGACCAATCTTCTTACCAAATTTCATGAAGATTGGACAATAAATGTGGCCTCTAGAGTTTTAACAATGTTTTACTATAGCCATATAAGGAAAAATGCCCCACCCCTTGGCAGCCATGTTTTTCAAGCAAACGTAACCATTTTCATACTCATCCAAGATATCAATGAGACCATTCTCCTGACCAAATTAATTATTTTCATGAAGATTGGACAATAAATGTGGCCTCTGGAGTGTTAACAAGGCAAATGTTGACGGCGCACGACGGACGACAGACAAAAGGCGATCACAAAAGCTCACCATGAGCACGTTGTGCTCAGGTGAGCTAAAAATGAGTGAAAATCTCTGACCCGGCCCCACCCCAACCCCCATAACTTTTGACCCAAGGGTCAGATCAAAATTCCAAATAGTGCACTGTGGAACATATGCTTATAGCTACCATGCGTGTAAGTTTCAAGGTTCTAGTGCTAATAGTGTAGGAGGAGATAGTGGCCAGGACAGACGGACGGACAGATGGCGGAGATAACCACATAATATATTTCAAAATCTAAACACGGACCCTTAGTTTAAGGTCAGGTCACAGGGATAAAAAATTGTATGCCCATGGAAAGGTCTCGTCCAGATACACATGCGTACCAAATATGAAAGCAATATCTTTAGGGACACAGACGTTATGAGCTTTTTTTGAATCGCTGTCGCAGATTTCGAAACCTGAACGCGGACCCCCAAGTTAAAAAATTTCATGCGCATGGAAAGGTGTTGTGCAGATACACATGCGTACCAAATATGAAAGTAATATCTTAAGGGACACAGTAAGTATGAGCCTTTTTCGAATCCCGGTTGCAGATTTCGAAACCTGAATGCTGACATCAAGTTCAAGGTCAAGGTCACAGGAGTAAAATTTTTTATGCGCATGAAAAACAGTTGTCCAGATACGCATGCATACCAAATATGATAGCAATATCTGAAGGGGCACAGTAGTTATGAGCCTTTTTCAAATCGCTGTCCCAGATTTCGAAACCTTAACGCTGACCTCAAGGTCAAGGTCACAGGGGTAAAAAATTGTATGCGCATGGAAAGGTGTTGTCTAGATACACATGCATACCAAATATGAAAGCAATATTTGAAGGGACACAGTAGTTATGAGCCTTTTTCAAATCGCGGTCACAGGAAAATCTCTGACCTGACCCCACCCCAACCCCCATAACGTTTGACCCAGGGGTCAGATAAAAATTCCAAATAGTGCACCGTCGCACATATACTCACAGCTACCATGTGTGTAAGTTTCAAGGTTCTTAGAAGTCTGATAGTGTAGGAGGAGATAGTGGCAAGGACGGATGGACAGACGGCGGAGATAACCACATAACCCCCACTTTTTCTCCGAAAAGCGTGGGGATAATTATTAATTTAATTGCATACAAAATGTGGAAGTATTTTGCTCCACTGTCTTGTAACATGATATGTGTAAAAAACTAACCAACAAACCTATTCACATAGACTCCCAGTCTGTTGAGCATAAATGATCTGTTTCATGCAAAAATGGTTCTTATGTCATATACAGCCTGCATACCGGGTAGTCTGGTACGTGTACCAGCCTGTGCATTTGCATGGTCTGGTCAGGACCTGGGCTGACTGCAAATGAGACCAAGAACCTTGCATGTTTCTATGGCAGACAGGGTAGCTCCTGACGACACTTAGCCTGCAGGTTTGGAGCTACATTGGCCATATATGACGTAATACCAATATCTGCATAATGCGACTCAAATATACATAGCAGTGTATACAAATCACATCTTAAAAAACATGAGCAAAATAATTTGAGCAGCAACCTTCACTGGCCATGCAGGTAAGTTTTCCAGGAAGTTTGCAGGGTATGGGTAGTTGACCATTGCCAGGTCTGTCCAGGCATCGGTCAGCCATGCCTTGAGGTCATCAACGTCAGACTGATGAGACATTGGCTTGCACAGGTTGAATACGCTGCTGAGGAATTTCCGCCCTGAAGCTGTGATGAGTAGGCACAAATAACATTGACATGTTATTTTATAGTGTAATGAATATGAATTTTTAAATTTCATCTTTCAATGGAAACAAGAGATGTGTTAACTGTTTGTCAGAAACACAATGCACCCTAATGCGCTGCTTTAAATTTAAATTTACCTTTGACCTTGAAGGTTGACCTTGACCTTTCACCACTCAAAAGGTGCAGCTCCATGAGATACACATGCATGCCAAATATCAAGTTGCTGTCTTCAATATTGCAAAAGTTATGACCAAGGTTAAAATTTTGAGACAGACACACAAACACACACACACATACAAGTACAGACAGACCGGCCCAAAACAATATATCCCCGATCGTTCGATCTGGGGGCATAAAAAAACGTAATAATTCATTATATAGGTCAACATTTCGGCAAAGCTTTATTGAGGTTTGCAAACTATCACTGTTCTTACTATAGATAAACCATATAAGTATTCATATGATGATGTATTTCATTCGTATACAACAAGACTGACTAGTTCCTCCGATGCTAGTGATAGTGGCCCAGGAGTTGCGTACATTCTCCACACAGATCTGCGACGCCTGTTTGAAAGCGTTGGTAAGAACTTGGTTGAATGCCTCACAGGGAGTTATACCAGTAAACTGCCAGATAGGGGCAGACGCTGCTAGGGCACTGAAACCAGTAATTATTTTACATTTAATTATGTTTTCACAACAAAAGCTCTCACTAAGTTGAACATGTACCACTAAAATTCATGTTCTACATCGGCTTTTGACAGCTTTCTAACTTTTGAACAACATGTTTGCAATTATATCAATTCATCAACTGAACAGAAGAAAAGAATTACATGCATATGCTTATTAACTTTAACTGGTAAATGAATGGCAACTAATACAGAAGTACTTCTTGTAAAACATGTACTTATTTTAAACCATATGGCAGGACTGGGGTTTACTAAGTTCAAACGCCAGTAAACAAAAGTTCCAGCAAGTAAAAAGGTTTTTGAAATTACTTTTGCCATGGATAAATCAGCAGTTGGGAGGAACATTCACAATATCATACCTATGTTTGCAGAACACGAGAAAGACATTTATAATCATATGTTATTAAAGGGGAGAAAACAGGGAAAAAAACAGGTCCTGAAAGGCATGCAATTCAAAAGCCAGGTCGGTCTTACCCAACAATCACATTGGGATACTTGATCCTCATCCAGGCAGATAGCATGCCTCCATAGGAACCCCCGAAGGCCACCACAGAGCTATTTGCAGCCCCGGGCAGTGACCGCTTCAGCTGACCAATCAGAACAGCAAAGTCTGCAAGGGCCTGCTCTGAGGTAAGGTAGTTAAGGTGGGTGTGTGACTGGAAATATCACATTGATGACTTTTAAAAAACAACATTTAAATACATATGTTGTTGAAATATTTAGTAAGTAAAACTGTAGATTTGTCACCAACGTGAGTAAGACCTCCATTGCTTTGTCAGATATGTTAAGTGCATCTCTGCTCAGTGATAATCATATGCAGATCAATTTAGATTTTTCGTATTCACTTTTCAAAAGGTTGCACCTAGATCTGGCACGTGAGAGCTGCACACTCCTCGGTCAATCATAAATCCAGTGTGCAGCCCCAAAGCTTGATAGCAAGAGATCAATTGGGTTGAAAAAAGTGTCTTGCACATCAACAATGGTGATGACATATTATACGTTTAAATATAGTCACTGAGAAATATTGAAGAGATTTTTTTAACAAACGTTTAGCATTATATAATATACCCTCTCCCTGTGGGGGTATAAATATTCATGAGAACTATAGACCTTGATAAAGTAACATGATTTAAAAAAAAAAGAAATTTGACTTTTATTTAGAGCAGAAATAGGACAGAATTTGTGAGACTAGTATCAACACCTAGAATCTGAATGAACAGTACCTTGAATGTGTCTGGCCCATAAGGTAAAGATTCCCCATAGTAACGGTGTTCAGCAAACACCAGCAGTGCTTTAAACTCTGCAGCTATGTCCCACATGAATCCCTGAAAATACAAACAAAAATTTACAAACTATCTATATAATTTCACAAGTAGGACATCCTTATCAATTAAGAAATTATTACGCTTCAACTCCCGCTCGGCTGGTGGTAACTCTGAAAGAATCCAGAGATGATATGATCAGGAAAGCTGGCATAGAGACAAGAACAGTAAGAAAGTGGCCAGCCAGCCAGGCAGTAACCCAGGCAGAAAGCAGACTGAGGCAGAAGGACATTGTTGGAACAACCACTAGTGGGCACCAAGGCCTTGGAGTCTCAACATGTCCCAGATGGAGCCAAGCAGCCAGCGGAGAAAAAAGAAAAATGGTAGTTGATGAAGTGCAGAAGATGGAAGAAGAGGAGAGAAGATCTAGAGATGTAGCCATGGGTTCCCAGGGAGCATGGACAAAATGGGACACCACACCGAGAAAGATGACATGGGACCAGATCTGGAAGTATGAGCCTTTGCGAATCAGCTTCTTACTGCGGACGGTATATGATCTGCTACATTCACCAGCTAACCTACACAG
Organism: Dreissena polymorpha; assembly: GCF_020536995.1. NCBI lineage: Eukaryota > Metazoa > Mollusca > Bivalvia > Myida > Dreissenidae > Dreissena > Dreissena polymorpha. The sequence continues at coordinate 131,793,884 of NC_068358.1, forward strand.
ATGGGGAATACAAGACAGCCCATCATGTAAACTGTGTAACGGAACTGGAAGCATGGAGCACATACTATCTTCATGCAGAACAGCACTCACGCAAGGCAGATATAGATGGCGCCATGACCAAGTACTTCGCGAATGTCATTATGACCAAGTACTTCGAGATATGGCAGACATTCTTGAAAGACAGCAAGGCAAAAGAACAACATCTTCAGTACTGGACGAAGCTGACAATTGGAATATGGCTTTTGACCTACAGAAGCTTGTCTTTCCAGAGGTAGTGCAAACCAATATCAGACCCGACATTGTCATCTGGTCCAACACTTTCAAAGCACCTGGTGATGATTGAATTGACAATCCCATGGGAAACAAGGTGGGAAGAAGCCTTTGAAAGGAAGAAAACCAAGTACTCTGATCTCATGGACCAATGCAGACAACAAGGATGGAGAACATGGCTGTTCCCTGTTGTAATAGGAGCAAGGGGTTTCCCAGCCAATTCACTATGGAAGATGCTGGGCGCCATGGGACTCAACGGCCATGAGAGAAGGACTGCTAAAGGCAGACTAGAGCGATCAGCTGAAAGGGCATCTAGTTGCCTATGGTCTCGAAGAGGTGAGAGGAGCTGGAAGCCAGTCACCAAATCCTACCCAATAAAAGCACAACAATTTTATACTTATTTAAATATATGGTCTAACTTACATATGTATAAGATGTTGACTCATATAACTATTTACAGATGATTAGCAGATTGATTTTCTTTCATCAACCTTAGCATCAATAACATCCAAACTCAATATGAAAATTTATATTAACACACATGTACAAAGTAACATACTGTGTTGTTGCAAAACCATGTGATATCCCCTTCATTCCCCGTGTAGAAGAAGATGGGACCTCCGTTGGCATTCCAGTACTGATCAGCAATTAGATACCGCTGTTTGTATGTATCTAAATTGGCAAACCCAAAATGGTCAATCTGGAATCAACAAAGTAAATTCTCATTAAAAAACTGGGGTGAACTTACAGAATATAATATGACGTGTTAAGCGTATGCAATTTGCTAAAGAGGTTTGACCCTTCAGCACAAATTAAATGAGGATTTTTGTATGTTTTTCTTAAAGCTAGTTTGACAAAGTGTTCCATGAATAGCAAATCATTTGTTACACTAAAGTAAGGTCATTCTGAATCTGATCTTAAAGACATGTACTGTCTGTCATAATTAGACATTTGTACAATTAAAAAAATCAATCACGGACATATTAAACATTAATTGAGAAGTAGTTGAAATTAAATGGTTAATACGGGGGACCTATACAAACACAACGTAACATATCAATTTTTGTATAGATCCCTGGTTAATATTTTTTTTTAATGATAAAGTATAAGGTATAAACATTATAAAACATTTACCTGTTGTACGAAATATTCTGTTTTATACTCATAATCTGATGCGGTATTTTTATTTTTGAAAGATTTTGGGATGATAGACATGCGACCATATACACCGCATAGCATAACAGTTAATAGAAAGCAAAAATAAATCATTTTCTGTTTAAGTGCTTTGCTGTGCTAAATGACAAGTCACATGTATGTCACGTGACGATGATAACTCCAAATCGTAAAGCGATTTTTGTAAAGCGTTAACTGATTTAGATTAGACTGGTTTACATTATTTAAGTTTAGTTATATTATTTTAAAGATATACTTCATTTGAAAATTACCAGTCAATAGACACGTACACTTCCTGTTCAAGAGGAAAACATGAACACAGCACTGTCGAGATTAAATACAATATTTGCCTTCACGCTTAGCGTGATGGCAGGTTTGACATTTCTCTGCTTTCTATCAACGTTTTTTAACGAACATAAAGCAGACGTTGCAATCAACACTGGCAAAGTTATTGTGTAAGTGCTTTATATATTTTAGCCATATGCCAAGATTGTAGTTGCAATAATACAACTCCCAGCTATTGACCCTCAGGGTCGCTGGGAGTTGCAACTGACAACCCGATTTTCCATAGAAACTCGCCGCCCAAAATCCGGGCGGCAGTTTAATCTGAAATATTAGCCACATCAACTATTTTCTGGCATTAATAAACACAAATAGATCATAAATATATCCATAATACCCCAATAAAAACAACTTACATGATATGTAATGCTTGCATAATATTGATATAAATCCAAAGTTTCAAACACATCAACGGTTCTTATAAATGTATGTTTTTGCAGTAGACAAAGCCGGGCAATTCTGAATTAAAAAATACGCTATAGACTATCTCCGGAATCCTCGGCGAGATAGATCTCATGTCTAATCTACCAATCGTAATATACCTACTATCACCAGACCATCCATAAGATAGATCGAAATGGCAATTCAAAACTTCGGCTTTCGGTTTGATAACGGTTTTTGTATAAAGTTTTTGTTTTGAGTATTTCTCGACAATTCACTCGCAAATTGATATCGATAATATTAATATATTGTGTTTGTTGCAATGTATTAGGTTGATTGAACTCGATTTTATAGACATACGTGAGATATAATTTTTTTACATGAAAAAATGGGTTAACAAGAAGAACTCTGAGCTGTACGTATGAACTTATAAAAGCTCAGAGCATTCAAGAAGAACTAGCCAAGATTGCAACTTTACTCTTACATTTGTCTTACTTTGTAGAGTATAGTCTATTTGATACCACAAAGGTTTGCCGTAAAGGGTTGGGGTTAGGTATCGATTTGGTCTCCATTATATGCCAATTTATTAGGTATCACAACCCCCTTACTCAGTCCATATGAACAAACATTCAGGGGTACCGGACTTTGAGAGCCTTTGATAATTTTTGCTTTGAAAACTCTATTTGAACCCCTTCATAAACAAAACTGCAGTTTTCTGCAGCTGATCAGTGCGCATCCCTAAACTGACGTCGATCATGACAAATTGAGTTAAGCAATTAATAATCTTCAAAAACACATACAATTTACCTTTATGGCACCTACAGACGTTATCCTTTGCATGCACTATAAAAAAAAAACATAATGATGTTTCAACACACTATTTTTGTTGACATTTTCATGATGAAATTTGGAACCATATAAAATGTTTAGCATCTTTATCGACTTAGGCTACATCACAATTCAAAAGATTGATGCACTGCTACCTGACCAATAGCTACACTTTAAGCCGGCAACATTGCTACATTTTTTTACTATGCTGAATAGAGAGTACAAAAGAAAAACAAAGTATAGTAAAAGCAATTATTTTGTGCGTTAATAATACCATTTGCATGGGCATGTGGTATAAACAAGTAAACATTGATATGTTTTTGCAATTTTAATGTCTCTTAGCCCTTTGGAAAATAGATGGTTCATTGCAACTCAAATCAATCCTTTGGGTTATAAAGCTGAGAGTTGAATTATTGCAACTTTTTTACTGTAGACTCTAGTTTCAATAATCCAACTCCCAGCTACTGACCCTCTGAACTGGGAATTGCAACTCCCAAAAGCTGTTTTTATTGTGAACCATCTGTCACAAAACTTTTTAAGGCTATATCTCAGAAACTTTATTAGATATCACCATGCAACATCATAGGTGTATAAATATCAAAGAAGAACAGTGCCATGCGCAAAAACCATAACCAACACTTTCTTTATTTATATTAAGATGAAATTTATTGGCCTTTTTTTTTTTATGATGGAACTTTTTAGGGCTTTATTTCAGATTTGATACAATAGTACCAGGTTAACTTATTAGTAATACATTTCATCAAGCATCAATCATTCTTTTAACAAAGCTTTGAGAGTTGCATGGATAATGTCTTTGAACAATATCAATTCACACCCACATCATCTAACCTCATTTTGACCTCAATATTGGCTTGCTTTTGTACTTGTAACAGGGTGATACTAGCATATTACCTCCCTGTATGTTAGGGGAATTTCATCCCTTTAAAATGTTCATTCTTAGATTAATTATACTTATTGTTTATATATAATGTTGGTGTGAACAACATTATACTTATTTTCTAATTGGGTAACTATTTGAAGTATATTGTTGTAGTTAAATAAAGATTATATTTTATTATATTATCTTTATATAAAAATGTAAATTTAGGTCGGCCTTCCCACCAGTTGGGCAAGGTAATCAGGTTAATTCTAATGAATAGTTCTCTGTACTCATAGTACAGCTATATTTTACATGATTACATACTCTGATATTAAGTATAGTTATAAGAGTTGAAATAAATGAGTTAAAACAACTATTTACAATTTATAACAACCTTCTTTCTGGATAATTTTATAAATACTTTTGCAATATTGAAGATAGCAACTTGATATTTGGCATGCATGTGCATCTCATGGAGCTGCACATTTTGAGTGGTGAAAGGTCAAGGTCATCCTTCAAGGTCAGAGGTCAAATATATGTGGCCCAAATCGCTTATTTTATGAATACTTTTGCAATATTGAAGATAGCAACTTGATATTTGGCATGCATGTGTATCTCATAGAGCTGCACATTTTGAGCGGTGAAAGGTCAAGGTCAAGGTCATCCTTCACAAGGTCAAGGTCATCCTTCAAGGTCAAACATCATATAGGGGGACATTGTGTTTCACAAACACATCTTGTTTGGATATGTGTTGATTTTTTATGCTGGCACTTTGTAAATATCGGTGTATACCAACATCATATGGATAAAGGAGTAGACACAATTAGTACCAACATGCAGTACAGTTTTTATTTGTAAGCTCGACTATTATATATGAAATATATACAGTGAAGCTTTCCTACTCACCCCGGCGTCGGCGTGTGCGTGCAAATGTTAAAGTTTGCGTACCACCCCAAATATTTCCTATGTCCCTTGACATATTGCTTTAATATTTTGCACACTTCTTTACCAACATGACACCAACCTATAAACAAGAGCAGACAACTGTATCAAACATTTTGTAAGAATTATGGCCCTTTTTTCACGTAGAATATGCATATCAAGTATTTTTTAAGAATTATGGCCCTTCTTCCATTTAGAATATGCATATTATTGATAAATCTATGTTAAACTTTGCGTACCACCTCAAATATTGTCAATGTCCCTTGACATATTGCTTTCATATTTTGCAAACTTCTTTACCAACATGACCCAAATCTATAAACAAAAGCAGACAACTGTATCAAGCATTTTGTAAGAATCATGGCCCTTTTTGTCTTAGTAACTGAATATTTTGTTAACTTTTGTGTTTAGATCCACTTGACTTCTAAAGTATCAAAGCTATTGCTTTCAAGCTTCAAATATTTTCTTACTATCATGAGGGTTCTGTACCTTGCAAGTTCAATTTGACCTTGACCTTTGAATGACCTTGACTCAAGGTCAAGAGAATAAATTTTAGATAAATTGCCATAATTTCTTTATTTATGATCAGATTTTATTAAAACTTTGACAAAACAACACTTACCTAAATACCACAATGGATTCCACCCAAACAATACCCCACGCCACAACCCAGAATCCCTGCTCCCCCACCCCATTTTTTTCTTTTTTTTTTTCCTTTTTTATTTTTGAAAGATTGTCTAATAAATGACCCCACCCCACATTATATCCCCCTCTCATCCCCCCCTACCCAACCCAAAAAGAATATTTTTAACCAGGTTTTCCGAAGGAAAAAACTGGTTATTAGATTGGCGAATGCGGGCGGGCTGGCTGGCTGGCGGGCTGGCTGGCTGGCGGGCTGGCGGAATAAGCTTGTCCGGGCCATAACTATGTCGTTCATTGTCAGATTTTAAAATCATTTGGCACATTTGTTCACCATCATTGGACGGTGTGTCGCGCGAAATAATTACGTCGATATCTCCAAGGTCAAGGTCACACTTTGAGTTCAAAGGTCAAAAATGGCCATAAATGAGCTTGTCCGAGCCATAACTATGTCGTTCATCGTCAGATTTTAAAATCATTTGGCACATTTGTTCACCATCATTGGACGGTGTGTCGCGCGAAATAATTACGTCGATATCTCCAAGGTCAAGGTCACACTTTGAGTTCAAAGGTCAAAAATGGCCATAAATGAGCTTGTCCGAGCCATAACTATGTCTTCATCGTCAGATTTTAAAATCATTTGGCACATTTGTTCACCATCATTGGACGGTGTGTCCCACGAAAGAATCACGTCAATATCTCCAATGTCAAGGTCGCCACGACTAAAAATAGATTTAAAAAAAAAAAAAAACTTACAAAGGGGGTTAATTTTTTTTGGTCATTTCAAAAGTTCAGTTTGAGTTTTCTCCCTTTATCAGATTTTTTTTTCACAATGAAAACCTGGTTTTGTGACAATTTTGTCCCTTGTTTTCTTTGAAACATGGTTAAAAACAAACAAACAAATATTTATTTATTTTATTTTTGAAGGACCATCCAAACTTCCCACCAATGGTATTGCTATCATTGTTTTATGTGACTGTCTTTACAAATGTTCAATAGATTGTGGAAAATATACCTGAACTATTACCTTGACCTTATGGAATAATTTGAACAATTTCCCCATGATGGCTTACGTTATACTGTCAAGCACTTGAATAGTCGAGCGCGATGTCCTCTGACAGCTCTTGTTTTGACAAACTGTTAATTAAAAAACAAGAATTGAAAAGTAATGGACTGGGACATCATGGATTTGTTCCCACATAAACAGTTTCCTTATTTCCAAAGACTGTAACTACTCACATAGGTGGAATGTGTCCTTCCTATGTTTATGTCCACATTTCAATAAAAATTTCCCTATTATATAATATATGCAAAGGTTGCCAATGATGCAACTGCTTGCAACCTCTATCTAGATTTTTATAGTAATTGTTCTTGTATTGGTTTGCCTGTGAACATGGAATAAATTTCCACAATTTAAAAGATCAATTTAAACTTGTTAAATAAAAATCCAGAATTTATGTTTTGTCAATACTGTTATTCTTGATATATTTAATCCTAATCATTCTTAGCCTTATTGTAAATATCCCACATAATTTGATACTTTTCCCTCTTTCGACAATTAATCCTTATATGAATGAACATATATTTTGTATAATTTCAGAAAGAATGTTCCAGACTACAGTGCAGGCAGGGAAAAGAATGATCTTGGCTTTGTTGTCTTTGATCTCCAAACTGATATCCTTTTTTTAGACTGCCCATGGCTTTTGACTACATTTTGTTTCTAATGATTGAACTGAGTGAATATTGTTATATCTCTTCAGGATACTCTCAAATATTGTAAACTTTAAGAAGATAACTTGTTTGATGTTGGCAATCACTGGGTTCCACATCAGACTCAGGACTGTGTTTAACCTTTTCCCGCTCAAAAGCAAAGTGAAACCAGCTACCAGACTAAAGACAGAACAGCCTGCGAGGAACTCTCGGGCTGTTTAGGTTTAATGCTGTTTGCTGCTCATCAGTACCTCAGGGTCGGAATTGAATCTTTTAAAACTTGAATCTAGAAAGAAAGGTCTTAAATTTAATTCAATTTTCTTAGGGACTACAAATGAGTCAAAGTGCTTAACTTAGTGTTAAAGGGTTAATTAGTACACACATAATAGCTGTTGATGGTTCCTTGACTGCATGCACATCTCTCAGGAATCTTCAACTGGAATGTCAAGCAGCTGTTCCTGTATCTGTTTGCCGAGTACGAGACTGAGGACCATGTACGTATTGTATGCTTGTAACCAACGCATGCGAAAGTTAAACAAAATCCTACAGGACATGAAGTCCGAAGTCCGGTAACATTTGAAATTTACAGGACCTCACCAGATTTGACCCTACCTCATTCTACGAAATACAGTAAAACTTAATTAAGATAAGTTCTTCTATAACTTGTCATTATGGCGAAATTTAAATTATTTTAAAGTAAATAAAGTTTTGTAATTTTTACGCCCCGGATCGAATGATCGGGGGTATATTGTTTTTGGCATGTCTGTCTGTCATTTTATATGTCTGTCTGTCCCAAAAAAAATTAACCATGTTCATAACTTTTTATGCCCCCCGGATCGAATGATAGGGGGTATATTGTTTTTTCGGCCTGTCTGTCTGTCATTGTATGTGTCTGTCTGTCTGTCCCAAAACTTTAACCTTGGACATAACTTTTGCAATATTGAAGATAGCAAATTGATATTTGGCATGCATGTGTATCTCATGGAACTTCACATTTTGAGTCGTGAAAGGTCAAGGGCATCCTTCAAGGTCAAAGGTCATTTTTTTCTATAATAGCTGCCGTGCTGCTTCAAAGCCCCGCAGTAGGGGGGCATTGTGTTTCACAAACACAGCTCTTCTTTATATAAACTATTTAGTATAGTATAGTATAGTTATAAAGTATTTTTTGGACAGCAATATTAAACCCTATAGGACTTGGTGAAACTTAACAGCAGTTTTAAATGCTTAGTTCCAAGGTCCAACGTTTTTCGCATGGGTTTCTTGTAACATTATGATCTCATACAATAAGTCAATCAACACAATTTGATCTAACAGAGTGAGAAAAAATGCTGTATGACGTAATGAAAACTGTTAGTCAGTGGGAGAATCTGTATGGAAAGGCGGAAGCTCTACAGAAAACGACTGATTGACATAGCTACAGGTCCAGAAGAAGAATAAATGATCCATATTCTGAGTGAAATTCTCAGCTGCTTACTTTAGTGTTACATTATGTAATGTCCTCCCTTACTCTGATTCACATAAGGCAGTTGTCCGTTGCTGTGTGCACCAAGTATTGGCTTAGCTGTCTCAGGAATAATATGACTGACATAGTGTTTAGCACTGCAGAAAATCCAAGTAAAAAAAACACTTAAAAATAACAGTGAACTGGGCTCATACTTTTTTGTATCCATTCAAAGTGAAAACGTTATTCTTGAAACAAATTAAATGTTACCAAAAAACTCATTTTCTGGCTGTTTCATAATTTATATTTAAATGTGTAAATGAAAGTTTCCCTTTTAAACATAAGCGTGAAATGTCCCATTTTTTAATTTAATCGGCTTTGATACCGTAGTGCATTTAAGTGTGTTTCTTTAAAGATAAAATCTAACAATTTCACATTCTCGACTTTTGCAGAAGTTGAACCAAGTTGTGATATGGGACAAGATCATTAAGAGAGGAGAGAACTCAGTCCTTGACTACAAGAAAGCCAACACCAAGTACTACTTCTGGGACTTTGGCAATGGTCTGAGGTAACACTGTGACCGGTAGCAGGCATTGGTACCATTTAAAAATGTATGAAGAGCATAATGTGGGCTTATTGCATGTTTGGTACAATACACTGTAACTCCAATATAACGTGGATAATGGGATCCAAGTCTCAAGACAGCGATATAAACGGATTCACGTTATAAGTTCTGAGCATTCATAAATAATTGCAAGGTTGTGTTGTCATTTGCCAATACATGCATATAAACCCTAGAGTATAGATAACTGTATATACACCGCTTTTCTAATGTGCGTATATCCGATTATCCTATATAATACTACATCAATTTAAAAATAAATATTCTGACCATTTATGACGATAAATGTGTTTAAGAATTTCATAAACACAAACATACGCCATTTTTCAGAAGTGTAAAGTGAACGATTTAATTTTATACAATCAATGGACGAGTGAGTTTTAATTAGATTGAATGCAATAGGAATTAGGATAGAAAGAAATGTTTTATTGAGTCATACTCAGTCATGAAAACTACGTGCTTCTCTGGGATTTCCTGAAAATCGCGCTAAAATGAAAGTGAATTTCTGTAAACAATTACCCCACGTTTGGATGAAACTAATCGTCTTGATTGCTTATTTAATTTCTATTTGCCTGTTACGTTTTCAATTGCATTTTAGCACACAATATTTAAATTTATATTGTATACAAATAAGAATGATTTGAAACATGTATCGTAAAACTTGTCAAAGCTGTCAGTTATTAAAAAGATTGATAGCACATACACAAAACACTAGCTATTTTCACACCTTGATTGCACCAAACAATAGATAATCACGCTTAAACTGTAACATTTTCCAGTAATTGTTAGTCGCTTATCAATTAAAATTTAGCCATTATACAATAAACACATTGGACGCCAAACGCTCTAGGCCGAAATGGAAAGTTGGAGAAAAAAACGAGATCCAAGACCCACCCATGTCATATTGGACTCAGCGTTATAATGGAGCGCATTATATTGAAGTTACAGTGTATGCGTTCCTTGAACTAAGAGATAGTGAAGTGTTGTCCTTGATAAGTATGAGCAGACTGCACAGGCTGATGAAGGAAGAGGACGTATTGATTCCAACTCTCTTCCTTACCAGTATCAGATATAATTTTCATTATTTGATGTTAACTGTACATTATTTCCGTAGCTTGTTTTCCATCTTTCATCAAATCTGGCTTTGCTGAGGCAACTTTTCGTATGGTATATGCATTTTATCATTAAAAACAAAGATTGTTGGGGGTATACTGGTATCAGGCATTTTGTTTAGTCAGTTTGGTATGTCTGTTTGTCGGAAGGTTGGTCTCTAACTCTGAACATGTGTGCTTCGTGTCATGAGTTTCTCTCGCAGTCTCTCAGTTAAATCTTTCCCACTTAGATATGTATTTTGACGCATTTGTAGTCCCTAAGAAAGTTACATTTAATTGAAGACCTTTCTTACTAGATTCAAGTTTTAAAGGCTGTATTCCAACCCTTAGATACTGATGAGCAGCAAACAGCATAAAACCTGAACAGACTGCGTGTAACTCGCAGGCTGTTCTTGTTTAATGCAGTTTGCACATAGCCATTTTCACTTTGTTTCTGAGTGGGCAAGGGTTAAATATGTAGATGTAATGCTTTCAAATTTAATAATTTCATCGTTTAAAGTCTTTGCACATTTTATTGCCAGATTGCTTAATTGACTATTTGTATATGCATTAATTTTAGTGTTTGTGTAAACTTGCCTTAACCCATTTATGCCCAGTGGACTCTCCCATCCTTGTGAATTGGATCAATTTATTTCCAAAATAAGGGATGTCTAGTATATTTATTTCTATATTTAGAATATTACTTACTACAATTCCTTTAAGCAAACAGCGTAGACCCAGATGAGACGCCGCATCATGCGGCGTCTCATCTGGGTCTACGCTGTTTGCAATGTCCTTTTTTCAGGACGCTAGGCATGAATGGGTTAATTGTTGCTTTATCTTTTCACCATCTTAACCAAGGTATAAATAATAAAGTAATGCATAATTTGTTTAAAATAACATACTTATTTTTCAGGTCGAATAAAAATGTGACTCTTTCCTTGTCATGGAACGTGATACCAAATGCTGGCACTCTTCCAAAGATTCAGGGGGTAGGACAACACAAGATAGAGTTCCCAAGTGAATACAGTCCCAACAGATTCCAATGATAGCTCAATTCATCTATAGTTAGGATGACTTGATTTTTTCTAATTACATTTTACATCTCTGTATAATACATTTCCAATCCAAAATGCAATGTTTGAACAGCAAATGTGTTTTTGTGGTAGGCTTGGGTAGGAAACACAATGATAGCTTGATTATGATGAAGGCCACAGAAAGTGACAAATATCTGCAATATGTACATTGCGTTTTAAAATTTGAAGTATGTTTTAAACAACAGTTACTTGTGAACTATAGCAGATGAGAACCCTCTGTGATCCATCTGTAGGCAAATTTAAATTTATTTTAAATGTTTAATTTAAGAGCCAAATCATGCGAAATTGGGTCTTATGTCATATGCGGCCAGCATTAGCCCAGTCTGGTAAGGAGCCACCCTGTCCACTAATGAGACTAAGAAACCTTTTGTTACTCCTGAATGAGATTGAGCAGACTGGGCTTGAGCTATGCTGGTTGCATATGGCATTAGACGAATTTTGGGATGACAAATAATTTTTTCCTAAAAGAGCCGATATAAATTGTTTCAAAGCGCAACAACTGTTTTGTGATTGAGTATTCAGCTTACCTTGAGTTTATTTATGAATCTTTCATGGCAGTAAGGCCATAAATGATTTTCTCTTTCATACATTCTGTTGACAGCATGCACCTAGATCTGATGGTCTTGTACATTAAACATTATTGTCTTAACTTGATTGGAAATATATCAGTAAATGTTATCTGTGAAAGAACCACATCATTTAACTTCATGTTTTGAGGTTTGAAAGAAAGATGCAATTTGATGAATGTTGATTTCTCTTTAACACTTTTGCATGTTGCCTGCTCATTTATCTTTATTTATTTGATGAATTACCATTGTTTTATAATATCTGATACTTGTATTATTTTTTTAATTCACTGCTGGTTGCATAAGCACTTCATGAAATGATAGCTTGATTGATAATTGAAATTTATAGTAACAGATCAAGTGAAACAAAATTTTGCAAACGCCATTTGTTAAGATCTTAGGAAATTCAGACACCACAAACCGAAGAGATTACACAGAAATAAATAAAGACCGTGCTATATTAGTTAAAACATTTTTAGTGCCTGTCAGGCACAGATTTTGCATCAAGTATCTTAAATCAGGTACAAAAATAATGTCAATTCTGGGTGCTTTTTCTTATTTTTATCATCTCATTTTACGTGAAGTAGACATCGAGTACCGTAATTACTCTTAGGTTTTCAGACTATAAAAAATAAGAATTTTTCTCTTGTCTGAAAATTTAGATACGGAAAATTATTTTTTGAAGACAATGTCCGAAAATGTATAGGCACCCTGATAATATACAATTAGCATTGATGTTCAGATATCCATGTGTTTAGAAGCAACCAGATTATCTTAATTGGCACAAATTGATATGAGAAAGTTGTTCCTTAAATGATACAAAAAAACATGGTTCTTACTACCATCATTCTAACTGAAGCCATGGGTGAAACTATAGTCTGTAATCGGTACAGATTCCTATTAACTCAAATTTAGAAAATGCAATTGTCCACAAACTCTTGATTTCTTCTTCCAGGTTTTTTTTTACGGTTGTCTAAGTGTAATATGTCCCCAGACTAACCAAAATTGGTAGAATTTTGATAAAATGCATCTTTCCAAAAATGTGTAGTGATTTAAGTTTCTGAAATCTTTGAGTAGCTATGATATGTTTATATTCTTGTTGAGGAAGGATGTATGTTACTCATCAATTCAGTTCTTATGCAATAAAGCATACCCATTATGATTAGTTGTAACATGTGTTTACTTCAAGGGACTGAATTCAGTACTTGTGCAATTATCAGTTATAACATTTGTTTACTGCTATGATGTTTCAGAAAAACAACAGTTATATAATTGTTTCTAGTTAGAGTATGTGAATTGTTTTGTATTTGATAAATGTTGTTCATTTAAAATATCAGTAGCGGTTTAAAAAAGTAAGCATTTGTTTTTATGGTGTTGCTAATTTGAGAAATCTCTGTGCATGTGGGTAAAATGTGTTTGAAGCATTTTGAATGTTAAAAGATGATTGTATTATTTTCATGATGTTCTTAATTATTAAAATTGAATGTTGTTGGAATTATGCAGGTTCCATTTCGAAAACTGAACATTGTTTCATGAAATTGTAGATACCAATAATATTTAAGTAATAAATTGATGTGAAACTTTCAAAATCTTTTTTTTATGTAATGTTGTTTCGAACCATGCACTAACAAGTACAGGGTTCTTGCAGGAATTGGGCATCTCTTATAACTTGCTCTTTCCCCCCGTCACCCAACTATCAAGTCTTCACAGGCTCACTGGGGACGACACTTTTCACCTAAACTGGATTTCTGTTTAGAAGAGACTTCCTTTAAACAAAAAAATCCATAAAAATGAAGTGTCGTCCCTTACTAGCCTGTGTAATCAATCTTGGATGACACTACGCACATGTATTGCGTCCGAGTTTCCCAGTGACGCTCTTATTGTGGAAATCCTGTGCACAATAGCTGCAGAGACAGAATGTACACCTGGCTGAATAATGTCCAGTGTGAGGTCATTGTGTATAAATGACTTAGAGAGGGGATATTTTGGAGTCGCTGGCAGCTTGTCGGTAGTTTTCCGTTTAACCCTGTCAGCTCTGGAACCGAATTTTAAAGGCCTTTGCAAACAGTTTGGATCCAGATGAGACGCCATAGAACGTGGCGTCTCATCAGAATCCAAACTGTTTGCTATTCTTTTAGTATTCTTTGAAAAAAATCGAAGAAAATGCTAATTTTAGAAATTCAGCAGATGACATTTTAGCAGACAACAAATTTCCCAGCATGCAAAGGGTTAAATGATATAAGTTTGTGGAGTAAACTGCTTTCACATTTCTCATGCAATTAAATTGAAACTTCACATCATCACCATAAAGTGTAGATGTGCAAAGCTCTTTTCATGTCATGTGATTCTTGCATTCTGGGAATATTTGCCCATTCACAAAGCAGGGTTTGGGCATTAATAAGTTTTGTGTCATAGCTCAGGATTGTGATGATGCGATTGTATGGTTTTCGTGTTATCTAATCTTTTTGCTTTTTCTGGTATTTTCAAAATGAATACACAAATGATAGGACAAGTAGGATACCTAGTAAATGTTGATAACCACTCAACAACCACTTTAGCCAGGGATCTGTTCTCCCTTGCTGCAAAATTAAACTATATAATATACTCGCCTAATATCCTCTATTTATCACACGCCATACCCTGTTTCACATGTAATATAACCATTACATATTTTTATGCCCCCTTTCGAAGAAAAGGGGGCATATAGTGATCTGACTGTTCGTCTGTCTGTCTGACCGTCTTTCCATCACACTTTATGTTTAGGTTTCGAAAAATGCTCATTACTTCTATGTCCCTTGAGATATAACCTTCAGATTTGGTATGCATGTGTTTATGAACAGGGCCTTTCCATACGCACAAAAATGTTTACCCTTGTGACCTTGAAATTAGGGTCTGCGTTTATGTTTCGAAATCTGCGTTTAGGTTTCAAAAAATGCTCATAACTTATATGTCGCTTGAGATATAGCCTTCATATTTGGTATGCATGTGTTTATGAACAGGGCCTTTCCATACGCACACAATTTTTTACCCCTGTGACCTTGAACTTAGGGTCCGCGTTTAGGTTTCGAAATCTGCATTTAGGTTTCGAAAAATGCTCATAACTTCTATGTCCCTTGAGATATAACCTTCATATTTGGTATGCATGTGCATATGGACAAGGCCTTTCCATACGCACACAAATTTTTACCCCTGTGACCTTAACCTTAGGGTCCGCGTTTAGGTTTCGAAATCTGCGTTTAGGTTTCGAAAAATGCTCATAACTTCTATGTCCCTTGAGATATAACCTTCATATTTGGTATGCATGTGCATATGGACAAGGCCTTTCCATACGCACACAATTTTTTACCCCTGTGACCTTGAACTTAGGGTCCGCGTTTAGGTTTCGAAATCTGCATTTAGGTTTCGAAAAATGCTTATAACTTCTATGTCCCTTGAGATATAACCTTCATATTTGGTATGCATGTGTATATGGACAAGGCCTTTCCATACGCACACAATTTTTTACCCCTGTGACCTTGACCTTGAAGTTAGGGTCCGCGTTTAAGTTTCGAAATCTGCGTTTAGGTTTTGAAAAATGCTCATCATTTCTATGTCCCTTGAGATATAACCTTCATATTTGGTATGTATGTGTATATGGACAAGGCCTTTCCATACGCACACAAATTTTTACCCCTGTGACCTTAACCTTGAACTTAGGGTCCTCGTTCAGGTTTCGAAATCTGCGTTTAGGTTTCAAAAAATTCTCATTACTTCTATGTCCCTTGAGATATAACCTTCATATTTGGTATGCATGTGTATATGGACAAGGCCTTTCCATACGCACACAATTTTTTACCCCTGTGACCTTGACCTTAAACTTAGGGTCCCCGTTTAGGTTTCGAAATCAGCGTGTAAGTTTCAAAAAATGCTCATAACTTCTATGTCCCTTGGGATAGTCTTCCTATTTGGTATGCATGTGTATATGGACAAGGCCTTTCCATACGCACACAAATTTTGACCCCTGTGACCTTGACCTTGAACTTAGGGTTCGCGTTTCGGTTTCAAAATCTGCGTTTAGGTTTCGAAAAATGCTCATAACTTCTTTGTCCCTTGAGATATAACCTTCATATTTGGTTTGCATGTGTATATGGACAAGGCCTTTCCATATGCACAACAATTTTTACCCGTGACCTTGACCTTGAACTTAGGGTCCGCGTTTAGGTTTCAAAATCTGCATTTAGGTTTTGAAAAATGCTCATAACTTCTATGTCCCTTCAGATATAACCTTCATATTTGGTATGCATGTGTATTTTTACCCCTGTGACCTTGAACTTAGGGTCCGCGTTTAGGTTTCGAAATCTGCATTTTGGTTTTGAAAAAAGCTCATAACTTCTATCAAGCGTTTTTAGGGGGCATAAGTCATCCTATGGTGACAGCTCTTGTTTTTGCTTATTTCAGTACATGTTTATAGAGAATTTTATAAGTGAAAGAAAAGTCAAAACAACCTAATACTACGCAAGTGTATAACATATCTTTGTATTATGGTACTTAAAGCTATAAACATTTATAGAACATTGGTTACTTTTGGTGCATGATCAAATATTTATTTCACTCTTGTCCATAAAAAAGTATATTTTCACTAGAAGATCTGCCACAGGTAAAAATATTTTTTCTTTAACCACTCAAATTGATCATTCAATTAAATCAACAAATATCGTGTATTTATTTGTCATAAAAATTAACACTAAATAACACAACTAGACAGTTATTTTGCAAAATTTTATTTTTATTTGTATTTTTCAAATTAACATATTTAAATGATAATTGTTCCATATTACAGAACAGTAGACAAAATATAATTAAATAAACATATTCAGATCTATATAACAATACATAGTGACATTTTGAATGACAAATGGGTGAAGGAAAATTGTGAAGTGAAACGATGACACAATATGATCAAAAGATGGATTTGAAAAAAAGAGGCATTGCAGTTATTGCATAGTTTTCTTACCTGAAAATTAAACAGAACTGACAAATTGACATTTTAATATAATCAATAAAAATACATAACACTTTATTTGTCCTCTTTCATTACATATATTCATTTCATTTTAGCATTGCTCTGTGAAAAGGGGGTTTAATGTATATGCGTTAAGTGTCGTCCCAGAGACTGCAAGGGGGTTTAATGTATATGTGTTAAGTGTCGTCCAAGAGACTGCAAGGCTATTCAGGTATGAAACTTAGAAAATATTATAAAAGCGGAAAGTGTCGTCCCTGATTGGCATGTGCAAACTGCACAGGCTAATCTGGTACGACACTATGAACATGCATTAAATCCCTTTTTCACAGAGCACGGCCCATTTATTTGAGTTTCTATCCACTATTTATTACTTAAATCCTTTATAACAAGCCAATACAATGAATTATGACATCATTTCACAGTCAACAAATATTAAAATGGAATGTCTTAAAATAAGAGGGTAGCACAAATTAATCAACAATAGTTTTGTTTTGTGTTCCTCACCCACAGAAACATAAACAAGTTAATAACAATACATTTTCACTTTCAGCATGTCAAAAATCAATCTCATGTAAAATAACCCCTTCAGCTTTCATTGTTTAAGGAAATATCACTAACAAATATGGTACAAATATGATTCAAACGCTGAAAGCATATTAATACCTCCTCACAATGAGCTAGTTTTCCCTATCTAAAATAATGCTCATATAAAATGATCTCGCCACCAAACCTGCTTGGCAGGACATTATATACAACTGCCTATGTACAACAAAGACAACGGTGGTACTAAATGATTATGCTAGTGAATAAGTTACATAAACAGCAAGTAATACTGGTTAACACAACAACATTAATACGCCAATAACAAGATGCATAACACATTCAATCGAAAGATCTTTTGAACATGAACTTTGATTGACATTATCAAAAAATTTCTAAAAGACAAATTATTGTGTTCCAATTTTTTTTTCAAACAATTACTTGTGTTGAATTCTATAAAATGGCAAATGGTTGGTTTTTACAAAAAAATCTAAATATTTGTTTTTTTTTATACTTAATTTATTAATAATGCGCTAGGAAATTTTAATGTTTCTATAGAATAAAGCACTTATATAAGTTAATATTATACAACTAGCATTTATAACAATATACTGCATATTGTTATGATATTGCTGCATTTTTTTTCATTATTATAACAATTGGCAAAAGAAAATATTTACAATTTTGATATATATGATACAAATTCTGAATTAAAACTTTATTTACATTGTTATCCACAAAGCCTTGCAGATGCATCTCCATTACAATTGCTAACAATCTTAACTTATCAAAATTTTTGTACAAAATAATTGCATCAAATGTGTTCTTTCCTGAGCATATATTTAATTATAATGAAAACTATTAAAATACAAAATTAGAAAAATTCAGTGGAAAAAGTATTACTGAAATGATTAAAAAATCATAACCTGGTACAAAATTAATTACAAATTTACTAGAATTTCATTTTTAAAACAGCAAAATCAAGACTGAAAGTATCACATAATATAAAAAAATTATAATAACATAAAAAAGTCAACAAATATTAGACATATTCCTCCCGGTCTGTGGATTTCCCTTCGACTTCACTGAAGTCGGCACTTTCTGCATCTGGTAACATTGCAATATCTGTGAACACGCCCACCAACTTTTCAAACTTAGGCCCCCAGTTCAATAAATCATCCCAACTGAATGGGTTGCTGACACTCTTCCCAGTACTCTGTCCTAGGGTATTTTCCTCAGGTGGCCTTTCAGTGCTGGAAAACGAGTTACCCCCAGAATCCAAACCATCGGATTTAAAGTTTTTGTTATGATAAGCACCATCTTCATGTTCATTTTCTTCCTTGATTTTGGAGAATATTTTTGCATCAAAATCATTTCTTGGTTTATCATTCTCATATTCAAATTCTGAGCAAGTGAAGGAATCATTAGCACTGCCATCAGAACTCGACTCTGGTGGTTCTAACAGAACATTTGTATCTTGATAATGTTTCAACGGCTTTTTCATTTGACGAGTATTATTTTCACTGGAGGTCGAAAAAGCCTCCATGAGACTAGCAGGACTTTGCCTGGGTCTTGCATTAAGTCTGTCCACTTCTTCTTTAGTTAAAAATTTACTATTTTCATAATTGGGGTTCAATAAATTACCATTTGGCTGTCCATTAGGCAGCATTTGACGACGAGGTTTGTTGGGGGTGGAGTTCGATGCTTTACTCCTATGACTAGCAACGCTGTGCTCAGATGTTGTTCGACTGCCGCCGTTCAAATCTGTGACAGGCATATTGTGACCTCGCACCATGTTTACGTGAGTGAACGGACTCTGGCGCACATTTGGACTGGTTCGGGACAGCTGGTTGATCGGACTGTTGCGCGACACGGGGCTGTCCCTGGCAAGATTGTTCATAAACGGAACACTGGAGATGTTCGGAC
This sequence comes from Dreissena polymorpha, assembly GCF_020536995.1. Taxonomy (NCBI): domain Eukaryota; kingdom Metazoa; phylum Mollusca; class Bivalvia; order Myida; family Dreissenidae; genus Dreissena; species Dreissena polymorpha. The sequence goes on from NC_068358.1 coordinate 131,813,334, forward strand.
TGTCTCTAGCTACTCCGTGGGAATGATGACTGTGGTTACTATGATTACTTTGACTTACATGCTTGGAAGAATGCTTTGAATGATGGGAATGATCTGAATGAGCCTTGTTTTTCCGGCGTTGTCTGCCGCCGTTGTCATGGAAGTGTCTATAATGATCAACAATGTCTATATCTGACGGAGCTATGCTACTTGCATTATCTAGGTCATACAGCACCGGCATTTCACTGTTCAGGTCCCTTAGATGGGTCACATCACTGGCATTGTCAATTATCACAGTTCCATCCTCTAAATCCAGAGGCATTGGAGTTCGCCCTATTTCTGAGTTAATGATATCAGGCTGCACCAGATGACCATTCATGTGTCTCTGATAACCACTGCTAGCCAATTCCTGATTGATGTGGTTTCGGATGATAAGCTGATCAATGTTATTCTCACCATAGCCAGAATCTTGATTGCTATGCCCACTGCTGTTTGCCCCTTTACCCAGGGATCCGTTCTGCCTGGCTGCCTTTGTCCCCTTCAAACACTGCGCTCCCCTTTTCCTGAACACCACCAACAGGATCACTATGACTACAGAAATGACCGAAAAGAACACAATCACCACTATGATCCCAACAGTTAATGGCGCATCTGCTTTGGGTGCGCAGGCTATTGCCTCCCCTTGTATCGTGCATTCTCCATCACAGGCATTGGTACAGAGGTCAGAGCATCCATTGTCGATTGATTCAGAGGCCGTTATCACATAGTTTGCAGTCTCCCCAATTAATGGCAGCTGTTGACCATCAAGTTCAAATGCAGACAGGCACCCTGGGAAGTCCTTGAGGTTCTGGTTTTCGACCGTGATTGTGGACGGAGCGCCACCCAGCGTGAGGGTCTCCACATCAGGGGAAGTAAATGCGAACATGTCAATGGGAGACTTACTGGAGCTGCCATCCAGGGACAGGTTTACTTCCCCTCCTGTTGAAAATAGAGGAAAAAACATTTGATACAATTATTTATAATCTCACTTAAATCTACACACAATTGGAGAGCATCTTGAGCAAAATAATAAAATTAATTGCTTACTTAAACAGGTGTATCAGTATATGACATTCATTTCCCTTGACTAAATTAATAAGACAGGTTTCATTACCTGACTTCATTGAATTTATGATTGTATTTTTTTTTGTAAGCAATATTTTTTCCGTTTTTTCTGTCAGGTACTTTCTTAATTTCGTTCATCTATGGTTACTTACCATTCAATACAACTGTAGCATTTCTCCACTTTCCATCTGACACCGATACGTCATCTACAGTTATGGATTTGGAGCCACCATATTGAGTCACTGTGAACTTAAGTTTGCCATCAAAGACCTGGAAGCAAAGTTATAATATGGTCCTAAAGTTTTGTCGAGAGTATTACTTTATTTAAAAGACATTCAAACCAAAAACTTCATCTCCCATTATTCATTAAAATATGTTCTTAATAAGTGTTCTACAAAGTAGATAAAATATTGAGAATGTCATGCCGATTAAATATAGAGAAAAAGACTAGTGTTCTTTCGTCTACAATCCTTTTATTGATAAGTTTGTTGAAGTCATAAAAAAACAAGATGCTGCATTTAAAAATACATTGGCCTCCAGTCGAAGCCTTTTCAGTATTGATTCATTTGCCCATTTGAATATGTCAAAGTTCAACAGTTAGTCATATCAAGGTGAAAACTATCCATTCAAGAATAAAAGCTTTGAAGCATGTGATATTTATGTTATAACAAGTGTATCATTTTGGGTAAACCAATAATTTGGTACTTCTGAATTAAGTCCAAAATCCAAAAGCATAATGGATGTTATAAAAACATATCATCATGGGTTTATCTCTTGTTAACAAAAGAATGCAAGAATGAAAGAACAAAAGGGCAGGACAATTTCTATAGCCTCTTGGCGACTAAGATGTTGGTGGCATACAAATCAACAAAATATTTCTGATTTTTTTGGAAATGTCCCAAAAATTACAAACTCAGAACATCTCTGACACTTACAGACAAAACACATAATCGTCGGCCAGCGAATGTGTTTGCATATAGGAGCAACCCATTTTTTGCCATGGTGCGGAAGCGAATCTTTACACTTGAGGTGGTTAGGGCCCGTCGGCGTCGGTTGCCGTCGCTGTCCAGGAGGGCATCACGCCTGGCTCCCTCACGCATCCTTACAGTTATGAAGGTATCAGGGCCCACTCCTATAGGCTTAAGTGCTGTTAAATATAACATTTTACTTTTTAATACATTAGACTTTTCACTTAAATATTTATTTTATTTACTTTGAAGATTTTTTGTTAGAAATGGATCCATTAGCTGTTGGCAGCTGAATCTAACAAACATATCAGTGAAATTGATGGATACTCCCAATGAGAGGTTTGTAAATATATCTGAAAGTTTCACTATACAAAGATAATTATATACAAACTAATTAAATTCGTTTTAAAATGGACAAATATTGTCAAACTGTTTAATATAGAAACATGTTCAATGCTGAATACTAGTATTCCAGAGCTTTAATGATGCCATATGGCGCAGAGCTTCTTGCGTACACTTACCTGTCTCACAGCGTGAGCCCATGAACGCCGGGGAGCACTGACACACTGGTCCTGTCCACTCAGGCACGCACTGACCCCCATTCTGGCAGCTGAAACCCTGGCAAACATCGGTGGCGCTGGTTCGTGGGCACGTCTGTTTTATCCCATTCTCTCTCAGGCTCTTCAGCTTCAGGAGATTTTCACCATTTATGCTCATGGACTTGAGGCAGCCTATGAAATCGTGCGTGGATACTTGTCCAGTTCGGTTCAGAATCGTCTGAATGGACTGCACGCCGCCAATCATCAATGTGTGGCTACCGGATGCAGACCTGTGGATTTAAAAATATATTAACATTTTTATGCAATAATTAAGTAACAGGTATAGAAATTATTACTATATAAATTATTATATGTAAAAAATGGTTGACGGTTGTAATTTGATATCCTAAAACAACTCAATTCCCTACAGAAAATAAATTAAACACTGAACATAAATGAACGTCATACAATAGACAATAGGTTTATATTGACACTCTTTCTGGAATATTTTTATGTATCTTTATTTTTAGAGCAATCATGGTGTTTTGAAGATTTTTTGTCTACCCTAATTTTAAACATAATTAGATTTTCAGACAAAAAACCAGCTAGATAACAAAACTATTCCAGTTCAATGCATTATTATATTGACATAGGATTTTCCATAACGTTTATGCCTAAAGATGCACAAATATTAATTGTATCATATTATCTATGGAGTAATCACACCAGAAATTGTTTCCTCTCTTACAAAGTATTTTATCTAACAATTTTGATCGTTAGGGATAAAACAATAAATATAACAGTAAAAAACAATAACATGCAAGACTTCAATAATTATCCATTAATACTGAACATCTGTTAACCAAGACAGATATTTAATGGCTGTGTCAAACACATGAACATAATTTGTTTCAACAAAACAAGGACCTTAATCAAAATACATCAATTTATTACAACTACTGTTTAAGATGTGACATGTTTAAATAGTCTGAACAAATTTCTATCATTCAACCACAAAACTTGGCTATTATCTATAATGTCTTTCAAAGCACACCTTCAGTCCAGCTTAATCCTTAAATATACCCTGTGCTCTAAACCCAAGTCTGAGAAGTAACCAAAATGGATTTAACTCACAAAAACACTGAGATAAATGTTCACTGAATCACACATGTCATAACCATATGGATCAAAGGTGAAACAAAACATTTTGATGCTATGAATCCACAGCAAGTCTTAAACAAACAGAGTGGATTGTAACCTAACTACTGAGGAATTTTGGGGAACTCATGTGACATTGGAGTACTGTGACGGCTTGTATTTTTGCATCATTTTTAACTTCACAAGTGCCATTTACTGCAGAAGAATGTCTAACAATAGTCTGAAGATGGGGATGGAATGTTAGAAACTTACATGTAAAACTGGGCTATTATGAGTATTGCTTGTCATTTCTACGTATTTATACTACTAGTGTCAACTGAAGTTTTCCAGTAAATATTTGTGTTGCCAATCATTTAAATAACATATCACAGAACTTTTCTTGTTATGTTTTTTAACTTTTCATGTGGATAGTCTGAATTTTTACAAAACTTGTACATTTAATGCTAAGAACAAATGTTGTGCTAAGTATTGTGGCACTGTTGAATTTAAAAGTAAAGATCACCTGCAAAGACATTCTAAAAAGATGCATGCATTTTTTTCTATAGATTGTGTAACAAAGGCCAACATCTAATTTAAATCTGCAATCAGCAACTTTCAACAAAAGTTATTACCATTACTGCCAAAAATTATGTTAAAATTTCAATAATATTTAATTTTAGTTGTAATTTGTAGCAACTAAACAAGAGCAAGCAAATTCGTTGAATTGATATCCCCCGCCAACATGCTTCTGGAAACAAAAGTGTTGTATTTGACACTTGGCTAAAAAAACATTTTTTAAAGATACAAAGGGCCATAACTCCGTTATTAACAGATGGTGTACAATGCAATTTGGCGTGCATCATCCTCTTATCCATATATATACTCATACCAAGTTTCAATGAAATCCGCCAAAGCACTTCCAAGATATGGCTCCGACACAAAAGTGCCGGATGGAAAGACAGACGGACGGACAACGCCAACACAATATCCCTCCGCCTATGGCGGGGATAATTAGCATCAAAACCGTATATAGCAGTTTAATAATTATAAGTAACAAGATGCGTTTGTGAAACACAATGTCCCCCTATATCACGTTTGACCTTGAAGGATGACCTTGACCTTGTGAAGGATGACCTTGACCTTTCACCACTCAAAATGTGCAGCTCCATGAGATACACATGCATGCCAAATATCAAGTTGCTATCTTCAATATTGCAAAAGTATTCATAAAATAAGCTATTTGGGCCACATATATTTGACCTCTGACCTTGAAGGATGACCTTGACCTTTCACCACTCAAAATGTGCAGCTCCATGAGATGCACATGCATGCCAAATATCAAGTTGCTATCTTCAATATTGCAAAAGTATTTATAAAATAAGTGATTTGGGCCACATATATTTGACCTCTGACCTTGAAGGATGACCTTGACCTTGACCTTTCACCACTCAAAATGTGCAGCTCCATGAGATACACATGCATGCCAAATATCAAGTTGCTATCTTCAATATTGCAAAAGTATTCATAAAATGAGCGATTTTGGCAACATATATTTGACCTCTGACCTTGAAGGATGACCTTGACCTTGACCTTTCACCACTCAAAATGTGCAGCTCCATGAGATACACATGCATGCCAAATATCAAGTTGATATATTCAATATAGCAAAAGTTATTGCAAAATGTTAAAGTTGGCGCAAACAGACCAACCAACAGACCAACAGACCAACCAACCAACCAACAGACAGGGCAAAAACAATATGTCCCCCACTACTATAGTGGGGGACATAATTAAAAATAACAAAACCTAAAAAACAACTCAAATCAATTTGTTTTTAATGAATAAACGGACAAAGATCATGCCAAGAGAGATTTCACCTTCCATGGCGATTGTGGAAGATATTTTATAGCAGGAGGCTCCAGTCTGGCATTCATATCATAGACAGTTTCCATCTAACATGGACTGGTTGTGGAGGATATGTTATAGCAATATGAACAGGACTGTTTCCACCTACCATGGATGGGCTGCTGAAGACATGTTGTAGCAGGAGGATCCAGTCTGGCATTCATCACAGGCCACCCGGTCTTCAGGGCAATTGTCCACCCACATTCGCACTGTCTGAAACTGAAAATCATTTGTTATATTAACGCAGTTGTCAGCAAAGAATATAATTAGACCTAACATAGTGCACATTAAAAAAAAACAACTTAATATTTGATGGATCTGTGTACTTAAATATCATGATTTTTTTCGTTAATGCGATCCAAATTGCAGAGCTTCAATAACTGGATAATTGCGTAACTGGACATAATTGCAAGATATGAAGTGTTAAATTGCCAACTTACCTCTGAATTCACCGTGATTCTGACCCTGAACCAGCCTCCAGTGCTGGTGTCCTTGGTCACAGACAGACGTAGGGGCTGGGAAGCCCCTGCAGCTCTGTAGGAAAAGACAACCATGTCCCTGATAATTTCCAGAGCCAGGAACTGAGCTGACTCAGTGTTTGCATACTGGTACAGCAGAAGGGAACGACTGCTCTTTGTTGCAAAGTCCACCATGATGGAGGAGAGTGACTTGATGGACAGGTATTCCATGTAGGAGCTCTCATAGAAACCTAGGCTGGAGCTGTCACAGGTGTCGCCGTAGAAGCCATAGTTGCACAGGCACACAAATTTGTCTGGCTGGTTCAGACACTTGCCATTTTTGCATGGACTGGATTTGCAGAAATTATCCCCATCTTGGCATTGCTTTCCAAAATAACCCTCCGCACACTTGCATATGAATCCTCCAATGGTGTTCATGCATGTCCCACCATTTTTGCAGAAGCCGGGAGTCCTGCATTCGTTGACGTCTTGGTCACACTTCGAACCAGTCCATGTCAATGGACAGCTGCAGACTGGTTTGTTTAGAGACGAATTGCAGACGCCACCATTCTGACAGAAGATATCGCCGCATGGGCTTGCTGGCTGGCTACAATCTGGACCTGTGAACTCTGGCACACATTTGCAGTAGTACTCCTGCTGGAAAGCAGGGTTTGAAAATACAAAAAAATCTGAATCTGCGATGTGATTTGCTTCTTGCACAGTGATGTGGCCAGCACACACGCCATTGTTCTTGCAGTAGTTACTTCGGCAACCTGTGTAATCAAGACTAGCAATAAATTTCTGTATTTCGGACTCAATGAAAGCCTTTGAATTTTGCAATTTTCCAATTGCTTCTTCTTTATTGTACAAATCTTTATCAATTTCATTGGAAATAACCATGTAAATGAGGACTCCCTCAGACTCCAGACCAGTCAGACCAATGATGTCAACCTTATCTTGGGGTTCTAGGTTGCTCTTCAGGGCGGCCACAAATTTTGTGTAATATGACTTCATAAAATCTTTTGGTGTTACATCAACAATGTGCATTATGGTTGAGTGCTCCAGTGTGTTATTACTGAACTTGTTTACAGCGACATTTACATCGTAGGTGACCGCACCATTTACACCGTCCCCACCACTGATTTTAAGATGGTATTCCGCTTCATTTGGCTGCCCGTTAATCATCAAGTTACAAGCACTTGGAATGGTAAAAATGTCCGCATTACTGTTGCCATCAAATGTGCAAGAGTATGTCCCAACTTCATCATCATCCAGGGGGCGAACATCAGCGACAGCATTAGTGGGCAGCAGGCCTTCATACATTGATAAGTAAAGATAGAAAAAACGTGGTTTCGGAGGAACGTCGTTAACATCTTGGACAACAACCTTGAATGTCAAGGTAGAAGTCATCTGACCGGCATCACTGACCAGGACAGGAATGGTAAACTGGTTGTCGAGTGATTCTCTGTCTAGCATTTTCTTTGTTTTGACGTCACCATTTGGAGCAATTGTGAAAAAATTGTAGGCGTTGTCACCCCCTGGTTTTGTGCTGTATGTATATGGTCCCTGGTTGCTAGGGCTGTCAGCATCACGAGTGTACTGGGTTAAGGTCGTTACTAAGAAGGACGGGGGCTGGTTTTCCAATACACCAGCAGTGAATTCCACAAAGTATGGCCCATTGTCGTTGATATCCTGGATGTTCACTTGTACTGTGGCTGATCCTGCAAGAAACAACACAGAAAAATATGTTTAAAAGATTTGGTCACATTATTATTCAATGCTACATCAAACTTTCAAATATTATAAGCCAGGCATCTCATCTGGATCATGTTTACTAACCAGTAATGCAATAATATATTACAAAAACAAACAATTCCTGATCTTTATTACATATTCTTATTGAATAGTTCATGACTTTATAATAAAATAATCAAGTACACCCAAACATTACAATAATTTTTTTTTACACAAAAGGCATATACTAGAGCAGAACGCCAGATGCAAATACTTGCCTGTTTCTGGCGGTGAGCCTGTGTCAACTGCTCCCACTGTCAGGTTGTATATGGCCACAGTCTCTCGGTCAAGGTTGACAGCAGAAGTCGTTGAAATCACCCCGCTATTGGCTCCAATCTTAAACATTCCTCCGACATTACCAGCCAGAATCCTGTAACTGAACTTCTTGTCGGCTATGTCAAAGTCTGAATCTGTGGCAGACACGGTGGTAATCGTAACATCAGCACTTTTAGTGTCTTCAGGTATATAGGCTTGGTAGATGGTCTGCGTAAACCGTGGGGGATCGTTCGCATCCTGCACCATGATTTCCACCGAGCAAGTATCTGTGTCATTGCCTTTTACGCTGCCCCAGTTTTTAGCCAACACTTTCAAAGTGATTTTCGGTGAGGACTCGTAGTCAGGCTTGCCGGAAACCAGAATGTCACCATTTCGTGGATCAACTCTGAAGCCCTTTGTGTTACTGTCCCCAATGAGAAAATAGTTGACCACGCCATCGAGCCCTGCATCAGTATCCTCCGCCCTAACACGTCCGACAGATGTGCTGACCACTGCAGATTCACTGATTGTAAAGTGGTACACATCTTGAGTGAAATGCGGTACGTCTTCGTTGACGCCTTCCACGTTGATATCTAGAGTCATGGTGCTCTTGTGAATTGCATCGCGATTGGACGCCATTATCGTCAGCGTGTACCTCTGTTTGGTTTCATAATCAAGATCTCCTTTAGTGGTGATGATTCCGGTCGTAGAGTCTATCTGGAAAGTATTTTGATTAACAGGTTCCACAATCGCATATTCGATATAAGCATTTCCCCCAGTGTCAGCATCCACTGCCTTAGCCTGGTACACAGATTTACCGCGGGGAGAGTTTTCTTCTACATAAGCAAGGTCCATTGATAAAGCAAACAGCGGGTCATTATCATTTACATCTTCAAGCTTCACCAGATAATCAATAGGTGTTACTAAAGGAATCAACCCCTTGTCTTTTGCTGTAATCACAAGCTGATAATCCTTCTTCTTTTCATAATCCAATTTATTCTTTACTCTAAGATCACCTGAAGATGGGTGCAGTTCAAACAGATCGTCTCCATTTCCCTGTGATATGTAATACTCGACCTCACCATTCAATCCCAGATCATTATCTCGCGCCTGAAAGGTTTCTATCAAGGAGCCGACAGTTTTGTTCTCAGGAATGCTGATCTGACGGCTGACTGGGGCCACAAACTGGGGATTGTAGAGGTTTGTGTCCGTAACAACAAGATTAACCGGTACCACAGCAGAAAGGGGCGTGGCACCTTTGTCCTGGGCCTTCACCACAATCTGGTACTCTCGGTTCTTGTTGCCTGACAGGCTGCTGTTCACGGATACAATACCTGTAAAAGGAAGGAAAAACAGTCCAATGAACTGCTTCATGGGAAAATGGTCTTTTTGGTCGTATGTGGCAAATCGTAGCTCAAGACCAACCTTCGTAATCGCACAGTCTGGTAGTGGAGCTACCATGTCTTCTTTTGAGACAACAAAACCTTGCCTGACTTTGTAATGGACAGTGAAGCTCAAGATCAGACAGAGCTCATGTTGGTCTGGAGCTACGCTAGGCCCATACAGCATACAACAGATTATTGCAGGTCAAATTTTGTTCTTTTAGAAATACTCAGTTAGCTACTTAAGTCTACACTATGCTGCTATATTGAAGATCAGTTTATTTCAAAGTAAACCAGTTTTATCAAAAATATGTTTTCTTCTTTTTCTTTTCTGCATACTAAAAAAATATCAATATCTCTTCGATGGCTACTAAACAGAATATCCATTTACAGAAAAGTCTTTTTTTTTTACAAAATCCTTTTCAGTAACCTGCTTGTATGGCAAGAAAGTATTTCTGTAATATATTTCACTATATACCAATATATACTAAAAGCTATAAAACTAGAACACCATAATTTATAACCAACATAATTCACAACAATACAGCTGTAGCTAGTGAGTTACTTACCAGAGACTCTGTCAATGGAGAAGAGGCCAGTTCCATTGCCGGACTGAATGTAGTACTCCAACTGGGCATTCACCCCATAGTCAAGCTCATCTCTGCAACAATAAATAGATGAATAGATGCAACAAGTGTCAGGTCACTTCATGGAAAAAAAACTCACAAATTTTAGGTGTTGACAAAGGGAAATGAGAAACATTCGTTTTTAATAACTACACACACCCAATGAGTTTACAATTTTGTTTACAGGATTATTTTTTCCACCGTCAGAAAATTAAGTGTTAAGAGATGAACAGCCTGTTAAACATTTCGGTTCCTTGCAATGCATCAATCTCAATATTCTTAAGGATTGATATTCGAAAAAAATTCACAAAATAATTACATTCTTTAAATTCAATATCAAGAAGTTTGTTATCTTCGAAGGTTCGGACTGTTAACCCTTTAACACTCAAGACACTCTGAAAATGGCTTTATGCAACCAGCATAAAACCTGAACAGCCTGCGAGTTACTCGTAGCCTGTTAAGATCGTATGCTGTTTGCTGCTAATCAGTATCTAAGGGTTGGACATGAAGCATTAAAAGCTTGAATCAATTAAGAGGTCTTTTATTTAATTTGATCTTTTAATAGACTACAAACAATGTAAAATATGCATATGTGGTTAGACGTGCATGGGCCTAAACTGTTGTCCCATATTATCAGAGGGTTATAAGAGACGACACTTTCCGTTTTAGAAGGATAGGACTGCTAAGTGTTACAAGGAGGCACCGAGTCAATACCTGGCCTTCACAGTGATGATGCTGTTCCCAATGGCTGTTGACTCCGGAACTGCACTGCGATACCTGGGCTGATCAAATACCGGAGCGTGATCATTGAAGTCCATCACATTGATGAATATAAGCTGCTCTGAAGACCTCACAGGCGTCCCTAAGTCCTGGACAATCACTATCAGCTTATGTCTGTTTGGCGGCTCTGTGAGGTCATACGTGGGGTCAAAGGTCAAGACCTCTCGGGAGGTCAACAGCCCGGATGTACTGTTCAGGTTGAAATAACTGGAAGACAGCTTCAGCGAAAAGTATGAAAGGTTGTTTGGGGAGCTGATGTCCGCGTCCGAAGCCTTCAGATAACCTATCTGGGAACCCACTGGCATCATTTCACTGAAGCTGAATGAGTAAGGAGGCTGAAAGACGGGGCTATTGTCGTTGACGTCCGCAATATCAACCTGGACATTACCCAGGACATCATGGGCACTGTCAGTGGCCCTTACACGGAGTGTGTAGGTGGAGACGGTTTCAGCGTCCAAGGGTTTCAGCAGGGTTATGTTGCCACTGGGACCGTCGATAGCAAACATCCCGTTGGTGCTGTTTGGCAGGGAGTAGGTGGCCACGGCATTCTCACCAATATCATTGTCTGTGGACGTCACCCGTATTACAAAGCTGCCGACTGGCATGTTCTCTGGGATCTTTACTCGGAAATGCTCAGCAAATGATGGATTTTCATCGTTTTCATCCAGAACGGTGATTCTCACAGAGGTTGTTGAAGACCTTGCAGGGTTTCCCTAAAAAAACACAATAGCGCGGATGTATGAGCGTTGTTCTGGGACATTATTTTTTGTTTAAAGAATGTCTTTACTAAGTGAAAATTCAGTTTAGGCAGAAAGAGTTGTCCCTGATTAGCCTGTGCAGACTCACATTCATTAAGCCCAGTTCTTCCAGAACAAGCTTGTACAATGAAACATTGTCATCCTCTTTTTAGTGCTTTTCTTACAAGTATTGCTCACAAAATATTATCAACAATTGAACGAGAAATCACCTAAATAAAGGATATTTGGTTTTAATAAAATTACATCCCCATTAAGTCCCAATAACAATATGTATCAGAAAATGTTTGCATCAAAATTGTGTTTCAATCAATTTTAAAGAAAGCTTTTAATATGCTTTTTACATGAAGATATTTATATATACTGGAATCTCATGAGTTGGAATAGACATCTCACCTGGTCTGTAGCAATCACTAAAAAGCTGTACTTGTCCACTTTTTCTCTGTCAATGGTTGTATATGTTCTTATCTGCCCAGAAGATGTGACTTTGAAGTACTGAGCATCTGTGCCTGATAAAATGTAGTTTATATTGCCATTGACTCCAGAATCTGCATCAGTGGCACTGACAGTATAAATAGAGGTACCGAAACCCCGATTTTCCATCACATCAATGTCATACTGTGTGGACGAGAAAACGGGGCTGTTGTCGTTTGTATCTTCAATCTTTATCATGACTTTTGCAAAAGCTGTTGCTGGGGTATTCCCATCCTGACGTGCCTCAATCCAAAGATGATATTCCTGGAGAAGTTCATAGTCAATGGTTCCTGCCGAGTAAATACGCCCTGTTGAGCGTTCGATTCCAAACGCGTCATTTATGTTCCCTCCAGCGATCGCATAGTTTATTGTGGCGCCGTTTGATGACTGAGCAGTGACCATGGTGACAGTTTGGTTAGATGACACATTTTCTGTCACGTTGATGCCAGTTGCGATTGTGTTGAACGTGGGAGGGGTAACACTTGAGGAGCTCGAGACTGTCACAGTCACTTGGGCAGTCGCTGACAAGGGCTGAATAGCCTGTAAAGACAAGGGACGATATACGTACTGTGATCATATTGAGAGAAGTTCAATGCAAGTATTTTTACTGCAAATAGTTTATTAGAAATATGTAATGCTTGATTGTATCATGTAATTTTTTCTATAAACAGCAGTTAATAAGTTACATTAAAAAATTCTACTTGACCAAAAAAAGATACCTCAGGTATATTACCAATACTGATCATATATGAAAATTATATTAAGTAAACTAATTGGTATTTCCAGTCATTGAAATAAAAGGTTCAACTAAACACTATTAAAATTATTACTTGACACTATATGAGCTTCATAAAATTCAAAAATTTGTCTCAGGCCATATGCATTCTCACATTCTGGTCAGGAGCTATCCAGTCCACTAGACCTTGCATGCGTTTATAGCGGACAGGGCAGCTTCTGACCAGAATGCGCAAGCTCTAGCTACACTGGCCATATATGGCATAAGACTTCTTTTTGCATTTCATATTAGTTTTCTTACCATGTCACTGGCTATCACATTCATGTTGTAGGTGCCAGCACTGAGGGTTTGTTTCGCGGTGATCACTCCTGTCTTATTGTCTATATTGAAGTTCCCTGCATCAGGTAAGGCTAGTGAATATCTGAGCAGTCTGTTGTTGCCAATATCAGCATCTGTCGCTGTTACACCAACAATGAAGGCTCCTGAAAAATTAAGAAAGGATTAGAATGTTAGCATATAGGATAAAATACTATATCACACAAATTTTAGTTTAATTGATTATAGACAGAAACATATATTTCGTAAATTGACTCTACATTATGATAAAACATAAAAATAATACACAAAACTTCAGGTCTAAGCATGAGAAATTGTAATTGAGAAAGTGAAAGACAATGAACGTACCAGTGTTAACAGGAAGTGCCAACGTTCGAGAGTAGTTCTGCTGTCCGAACAATGGACTGTTGTCGTTCACATCCTCCACATACACACGGACCGTTGTTGTACTGGACAGGGGTAGAAGACTGGTATCCATGGCAACCACCTCCAGCGTGTAGTCAGGCACCTGCTCCCTGTCTAGCACTGCCTGGGTTGCTATGCGACCCGTGTTTGGAAATATCACAAATTTCCCGTTCATTGTGTCCTTCAAGCTGTACCTGTAAGACGTGCATAGAAACATATTAAGTATGGCAATTTATTTTATGATAAATAGTGCATTTAATCATTTATCTTTTCACATGTTTACATGTTTCATTCAATGTGCTGCAATGCTTCCCCACCCCACCCACCCCCCAAAAGCAGTAACATTAAAACTGTGTTTGATTTCACATAAACCCATGACCTTTGCAATGAACAAGACAGTTTGTTTAAAAGCTTACTACAAGGACTTCAAAGCTAAAACCCAGCCCTTATTTCATCAATTCGCATTCACCAATTTTTGCAACAACAAAAACGTCTGAAACAAGGCTGGGCCAAGTTCTTATTTAGAAAGATAACTCATTGGGATCTAACATATTTCTGTCACTTTGACAGGAAACAGATACAGTTTAGTATAATATATTGTCTGAAAATGTACATATCAAGACAAATTTACACAGCACTGTAAATCTTCACCTGTTTTTCACCGAACAAATTTGCCAACCACTTTAAACATTGAACGTTTTCAAGCACCATAAGCTGCAATAGGGCTGGCAGTTAGATGGTGATCAAATATCGGGGCAAATAAAAACGAAATATCAAATTTGAGTGTCTCCAAATGCACTAAACAAATACATTTAAATTGAAACTTAATCTGACAGGAGGCTATTGAGTAGAAATCAGTTCATCTTGTGCAAATAAAGTAAACATGAGCTATGCTGTAAATATGCTTTGTCATTCCATATAAATTCATAGAAGTCTGGTAGGGTACAATAAGTGTATAGGTGCAATCTCTACACATACGATTCTTTTAACTGGGACAGAGAAAATATCTATGTAATGTGCCAGTTCTACACCTTGAACTGAGTCAAGCATTGCCCCCATCTAAAACACAGCAACAGACTTTATGTCTTAAAGAAGCCCATATGTCTCTAGTATTTATAAATTATTTGTGAAAACTTCTGTGCGCAAACATAGATTATTTTATAGATTTATACAAAACTAAAAAAAAAAAAAAGCAATCATGTTAATGTCTTAAAAGATACTAAATCCCCACTAAGGTATATATCAGGGGGCGGGTATTAACCATTGTTTCTGATAGACAATTATATGGCAGAGTCGTCAACTCACAGACCTCAAAAGAGTGTTTGCCATTCCCACTTACACTATCTGCTTGTTGACCCCCTCGTCCAAATCCGAAGCATGCACCGTGACCACGGTTGCATTTTGTGGAAGATTTTCGCTGACGCGGGCCACATATGAACTAGTTCCATCGAACACTGGAGGATTGTCGTTCACATCCTCAACGAAAATCGTCACTGTGCATGTGCCTGTATTGCCGCGGCCATTACCTATAAAGGGAAACAACTATGAATAGAACCTTTCATAAAGACTACATTTGAAAATATTTTTTTAGATAATTTTATTTTTCGTGCTTGAATTTTACAAAGGTAATTAATTGTATTTTACTGATGAAAAATAAACACATTTAAATATATTCTGGGTGGTCTGTAAACTTGGTTCTTTAATTTCTTTTTTTTTTCTGAACAATATTCAAATTTCTTAAAATCTCACCTATTATTAAAACTATAAATGAAATACTAAAATGTATTGTATTTTGGGGCATTTAACAATACACAAACTACTGCGGATGACATCTCTACATTTCTAAAGACTTTTTTTCTACACACTACATAATAATAACTTGTTTACACAATCTTTATACAGACAGTGGGATTTCTGGCTACACAATTTGGGACATCTGCACTTGCCACTACACACATATATCATACATGATAAATAAACAAGAGGACCTTGGTGGGTCTTTAAAGCTCACCTGATTTAACAGACACCCACCGAGTTGAATACTTGACCTGGGGATCTAGGTTTTGACCCCACTTGACCCAGATTCAGACATAGCCTTCACATGGTCAAAGTAAAAATTCTGACCAAGTTTCATCAAGAATGAGTCATAAATGTGGTCTCTAAAGGGGCAAAGAGACAGCAGTTAACCCTTTGCATGCTGGGAAATTTGTCGTCTGCTAAAATGTCGTCTGCTGAATTTATAAAATTAGCATTTTCTTTGATTTTTTTCAAAAAATACTATCAGAATAGCAAACAGTTTGGATCCTTATGAGACGCCATGTTATGTGGCGTCTCATCTGGATCCAAACTGTTTGCAAAGGCCTTCAAAATTCGGTTCCCTCACTGAAAGGGTTAAAGAGGAGCTCAAACAACCAGCTTCAGAATCTAAGTACGAATGTACAGATGGACAGACAAACTGACTGACAGGTATGCTTAATACCTCAAAATCCATTAAGGCATAAAATGATACCCCTGGAAGGGATGCTAACTAAAGGTTGACGACCCACACCAAATGACAACAGAAGCCGGAAATAGTGTGATCACAACAGCTCACTTTGAGCACTATGTGCTAAGGTGAGCTAAAAAGTACTAGAAGATTTCATAATAAAAACGAAGCTTATACATTTAAAATTGGCATATGCTGTTCTGATAATTTTAACTGAATTGTGATTATAATTGGCCAACAATAAGACAACAGCAAAGATGGTCTAATTTATGTTTTGATATATAATTTTTTAAATCCAAAATATTTAATACCCGGTATGATAAAAAAAAACAAAAAAACTAACAAACATAATTATAATCAATGTAAATATTAGTAGATTTTTAAAATAAGAGAAACAAAATCACAAATAAAGTTTGAGTAGTTATAATGAATGATTTTATGATCTGATGACTGAATTAAATTATAGCAAAATTTAATAGATTTCCTTACAGAGTTATTTCTCTTTCACTGCTGAGTTAGTTACTGACCTATAGAGATATATATGGGATATTCCTACATATTTACAATATTCAATGACATAAAAAGAAAACAAATCTATTAAATGTAATTCTCATTTGAAAAAAACTATTAACCATAAGTAAAATATTTTACAATCTAATCTCAAAGGTTTAGACGAAAATCTAGATTTTTGACACTTTATATCCCTATATTTGCACAGAATAATGGTTTATTTGATTTGTTCAAATGCAGATGACTTGCACTATTTCCATGTTCATATTTGTGTTTAAAGATTTTTTTAATAATCAGTAACATTTTTAATAAAGACAAGCAGATGTGAAAAAAAGCAAGTCAATATGTGTCAAACACAGAAGAAAAGTCTTTGATCCCAAAAACTATTATAGCTAATTTCTGAGGGGTTTTCTCAAAATTAATAAAACAGTGTCTAATAGTGGCGTTAAGGAAATAGAAGAGATTGACAGATCGAGATTGCAAAGAAGCTTTAAAGAGATCTGAATTAACACCTTACCATCTGCATACATTTGTTGTAAAAGAAGAAACAGAATATTAGTGTGTTTGTTCAATGACGAAATAAATATTTCACAAAAATCAATTAATTTGAGCATATAATCACACACAAAACCCTATCAGTCCATACTGATATTTCAGGCAGTCATTATCTGCACAGATTTCCTCATTCAAATAAAACTTGCAGACAATATTTGCTTAAGAAACGGTCTGTATAGGCCCAATAAAAATGTTTAAAGTAATACAAACAATATCTTGGCAATTTATCATGTCTGCAGAGCTCCATATCTACACTCAAGATTCCAATTATTTACTGAGCTGTGTAACATTTAAATACTCAAGTAAATATATAAATGATACGGTGACCAAGAATGGACTCTGAGCTATCAAAAACTATCAAGTTCCAAACAAAGGCCTGTTATGCAATACTCAGGTGTTCATGCTCTCCAGTTTTTACAAGTAATTATAGTAATTTTCATCAGAAAATGCACAAAATTAACCATTTTGTATTTACTATTTCAAACTTCAAGAACTTTGAAAAACATTTTCATCAAAAAGGTGTAAATATATAATTATTACAAGGGCTAAAACATTAGTAGACATTTTTATCACAATTTTGGATGCCAATTACATGTAATTACACATTTAAATGTCATTTTAGAAACATCACAGGTCAGGTTTTAAAAAGATTTACTCAACAAATACCAAGCTTTATACTTTATATTTCAAAAGTTTGTGTATCAAAATAAAATAATATATCAGGACAACATTAATATTAAAATTATTCAAGATTGCTGAAATGTTAAATATTTTGTCAGAAAGATCATATATCTAATTAATTTATAGGAATACCATGAAATCCCGATTATTTGTCCACTTTCGGAATAAATAGCCAATATTATATTAACCTCATTAAAATGGTCATGGAAATCTTCCCAAGTTATTGTATCTTGAATGTAACAGAAAGACGTTATATTTCAACACAATAGCCTTATTTTATCCAGTCTGTAAAAGAAATGTCTATTCTGATAATTTTTGTGAAAGAATTGCAATTTATTTACAATCAGAACCTAAGCCCCTGATAACTGGACACACAGCCTGGTATTTTCAATGTAAGCTCTTAATATGTTTGATCTCTGTAGATATACCACAAGGAAATCTCTGTAAGCCACTGACATGTCGATAGCTCTACAGTTTTCACTGTAAACCCTTGGATTTTTTATGCAAAATCTCTTGAGCTATTTTTAAATATTATATTTTGTCTAAACTGTTATCCTTATTTTTTAAAGTTTTTATTTTGTTGAAAAAATATATTAATGACACATTCTTAAATTATCCTTGTCTTTATTCAAGCATATATTTCAAATAAAATTTAGTAATTATTTATATAATTTATTTATAAATATATAACCTGGTCAATAAATCTTATAATTTTCATTGTTCAATGTTAATATGCAAATTAATGAATAAATGTAATTCAGTATTAATACCTAAATTTACATATTGACATGAAACAATTAAACAATGTAAGCGTACAATTTCAAATAAAATTTTATTCTTATTTATGTAAATTAATCATAAATATATCACTTATAGAACTAAATAATCGTATTCTTTCCATTGTTTAATATAAATATAAATGCAAATTAAAGAATTAATGCGAATGATGAAAATGTTAATTGATAAATTAATTGAAACTTTGAATACGATTTATTTTCTATGTTTAAGTTTTTGTTAGGAATAATTTTCAAAACAAACAATAGTTTCTATATGCAGAACATTTTATTTGCTAGCCATATTTATCATGTAGGTGTCTAAGACTTTATTTAACCTTGCAAAGTGTTACAGGAGTTCTCTGTGAATTATTTATGCATATTTACTTTGTTCAGATTATAGTAGTCTGTATAGTTAGAGACCACTGTCATTAACTGACTAGCTCGGTTAATAACAGTCAAAGTGGACTTCAATGCGGTAATATTTTCACATACTAAAATGAACATTTTTCTTTCATGATTTTAATACATGCATACCTATTTCTACACTGGGTTGAATTATTATCTAGAAATTAGCAAAATCTTTAATCTGCTATATAGTAAATCCTTGCATAGATATTTAATACATGACAGGCTTTCACATTTTAGATCTTGTTCAAGGAGAACACAAAGTTACCCTTAAATGGATATATATCAAACATAATTACCACACTTAAAACACAAGTCATGTTTGGATTACTCATGAAGCATCAACAATCAAATCAACTTATTAGGCATTAAAATACAGCGCTTACATGAACTACATGACTGTATAATTATGAAAAAAATTTGGGAAAACAAAATTTCTCCTAACAGGGCAGGATTCAATCCAATCAATTTAGATTGCTGTTTCCAATCCTTCCAAAATTTCCATGGGAGCCATCAGGGGGCCACAACAAACATGTTCTACATCAAATCTCCCTGTTGGGATGGAAATTGGAGACCAAATTTCATCATTAAGCTGTCAAATGTGGGACTTCAGTATTTCACATTTTGTTGTTTATTGCTGATCTTGTCCATGTACACATTGATTATACACCATTAGATAGGACTCAAGATATTGGTTTTTGGTGATCAATCTCTCAGTTGTTGGAAATACCAATAATTTTGATCAAATTAATGGGTATGATTTTAAAATTCTCAAGTTTGGATAAAGCTTTTTGAACAAATTATATTATTCTGAGTGAAAAAGGGCCCGACGAAAATAGACTGCAAGAACGATTGAACAAGGTTACAATTTAACATAACAAAAAGAATAAAAAAAATAAAATAATTCATAATAACATTTTTGTCCCAATTGATTCATTATTAAAACATGTAACAGGATAACATGCGGGGGATAACAAAATTGCTTTCACTACTGAACACACATTGACATTTTTTCGGTACACTGATCCACTAAGATATTGAAATAGGTCTCTATTGACATTCAGCCCCCACCACAAAATCACTTTTTTTTAAATAAAATGCAATTAACATCCTTCAATTTTCAAAACGAAGCCCATTCAGGGTGATTAAGCGAGGACAATAGAATCAAGCCCAAGTAAAATGACCAAGTCCTGACGGTTACCATGCACCGTTTGTAAAGGACTTTACGGCCCGTTTATTTCTTCCGTCCTTTCTCGAGTAATGACAGCCCCAGTAATTGCCCTCCTTTAGTGGGCAGATTGAAAAATTTGAGATGTCCAGTGGCCACAGGCAACCGTTTTCTCGAGATGCTGATAATCGAGTCAGCGGGACAACCTATCCTGTCCAGCGATGTCATTGTTAACTGGGTTCATTCTACCGTATAATTAGTGGATTTTGTCAGATTTTACTATTGTCAAATAATCTTGACCTAACCCATGCATTGACATTATTTTATTGTAATATGCTTTCAATTGAAATGCAATAAAAGTCCCATGTCAAGATATACCTGAATTCAGGTAATAAAATATGTAAAAACTGGTTACCAACTTTGTATAAATGTTATTATGTACAAAATAATTGCAGTCTACATTTTTTACTTCCAATGAATGAAAACTGGTCTGAAAAGAATGCTCAGAATGTAAATATCTTTCATCAACATTTACAGCTCAATAGTTTGAACAAAACGTAATGACCTATTAATCCATAGCCCTTATGAAAACAATGGCCATAATCAAATTCTGTCTGACCACAGTTCTTTTTTCAGCGGCTAACATCTGTGACCATTTTCTATTGATTTTAGTCACTCAAGTAACCCCTAGTTTATTTATCTACCATTGTCCATTGTAGCCAGGATATTCACTGAACCTTAATCTGTTACTCACTCCAATAAATTGTTTTTCTTGTTCAAACATTTTTACGAGCCATTCAAACCCTTGTGCGAAAATTTAAGCGGTTGATGTCGTGTTTCACTGTTATAGAAAATATTTACATTTCTTATGGTACAAAGAAAATCTTGAAACAAAATTGGGTCATTTCGCATAATTGCAACAAGAAAGTATCAACTGAGATTTATGAACTTAAGTATTGCTGTTTAAGAATTGACTCAATTACATAATTTATTATTTAACAAACAGAAAAAAACAAATAATGTAAATTGATTAAAATTGTATCCTGGATTATTCTTCATCTCTATGGTATGAAAAAAACAGCTTCAAAAATGATGTTGAATGAGGAGAAAACAAGTAAAGCTCTCATGTTAAGTCGCGTCACATACAATCATGCGTATAACATGCAATTAAACATTAATTATGAAGTAAAAAGTCTCATTAACAGTCTTCAAAGCAGCCTATCCATTTAACTGTGTAATTATCAATCATGTCTTAGGTAATTCATTAACGACACTAGGCAGAAGGACTTCCCAACTAGCCTGGGGGAAATATTTTTTCAAAGGGATTTGAATTTTGGATGCGATGACACATCTTCAAAACATACAGCCTTCCGGCTAAGGATTGTATGCTTAGTATAATGCACATGTTTTTCTTAGATCAGTATCCGAAGTATATTTAATTATTAATCTATTTATTTCTATCCCCTTCTTTGAGAAGCAAAAATACATATTTTTAAAAATAAGAAAATCTGTTATATATTTTTATTATTATAGTATTTCATAAAAAAAGATTGTTTGGTAAATTTATTTAAAATTGTTTTAGTAAACTGCCTAAAAATAAGTAAAAATGTTAATTAAACAATTTTCCTCTCCTTTTTTGAGGTTATACCAGGGATAAAATATTTTCACATGTTCCAGTACTTAACTTTTAAATAAGCATCCACATGTAAAAAAAGGTTGTATGCCATATTCAGCCAGCATCACTCCTGACAAGACTGCGCTAATGACACGCTAGTCTGGATCAAGCTACACTGACATATAGCATATGGCCCATTTTTGCATGACCCAGCTCAAATCATTCACTTAATCCATTTTACATGTTAAACTTTAGTATCTTTTCTCAGCTTTTACATTCTCACAATGACAGACAGGATTTTGCATGAATACATTCAAAAATATGTTCCCGGTCCTATTTTCATTTTATTGACATGTTTTCCGAGCTATTGAAAATTTGTTAGGTTTGGTAAATGTATACACTTTCATTTTCAAAGGACTTTTCATGAGTGAATAAATAATTATCTGATTTCATAATGCCCTACACTGGTTCAACTTTGCAGTTTCTTTTCACCAAGGGATTTATCTATTAAGCCTTAAAGATTGAATTTGATGTATTAATGAGCACAAGCACATATGACCAGCGTTCATATCAAACACGGTATGAATAGTTTAAAGTACAGGTAAACTAAGTATGAATGTTCTAAGTTTGAAACTGGTTTTTTTTTGTACATGCATGTAAAAATATCTTGAGAAAATTATGAACATTAAGTTACATTTTGAGAAATATTTTGCAGAAATTCTTGCAAAGATGACTTTCTATATTATACGATTATTTGGAATCTAAAGCAAATAATTATTTAAAAAAACATTGAAATTAATCCATACATTAAAATGCACAAAATTAAGCCAATGATGGTATCCTTCTTTTACTGAAAATCAAATTTAAATAAAAATTGTGTAGCAGCAACACAGTAAACCAGTATGAAAGAACCACCACCCTTCAAAATCAAAATAAAATTTACTATTATCAAATATAGATAAATTCATTGATGGTCATTACAATTGAATATGTGAAGTAAAATTTTACTTTTTGATACACAAGAATGCAATATTTTGGCACATTTGATGATGTTGTTTTTCCTGATTTTATTTTAGTTTCTGAAGGGTGATATTGCTTTAAACAAGCAAGAAATGAATTATCATTGATCACTACAAATTCTAAAACATCAGATGAACTCACCTGAGTCTGTTGCTACCACTGTAAGCACATAGGACAAGGCCCGCTCTCTATCAAGACTCTGTAAGGCCATGATCTGTCCCGTCGTCTGGCTGATGTTGAACAGACTCAGGTCGCCACTCTGTATCTTGTACTGGAGCTGATTAAAAGGGGCAGAGTCCGCATCCTTGGCGGACACCTGCAGAACGAACACAGGACGGTCCATGTTCTCCCGAACGTATTTCACGTATGGTGAATCGAGAAAGACTGGTTCATTGTCGTTGACATCATCCACTGTGATTGATACAGTGGCTGCCGCAAAGCGGACAATGCTGCCACGGTCTTCTGCACGCACAAACAACTTGTAGCTCGACACTCGCTCGTAATCCAACTTTTTCTGCACTCGCAAAGCGCCACTACTCTGATCTAGACTGAAATCTTGGTTCTCGTCTCCCGAGAGCACAAAATACCTCACCATGCCGTTAACTCCCACATCTTGATCCGTTGCAGTTACCTTTAGGAGTATCTGACCTACATTTATGGCGACGTCTTCGCTTACTCTTGCCAGGTATGTTGTTTGCGAAAACACTGGGCTATGATCATTTTCGTCCTCAATGTTAACTACAAGATCTTGTGTGCTTGAGAGAGGTGGGTTTCCATGGTCACGCACCGTGACCACCATCGTGTAGTTCTGAGTTGTCTCCCTGTCCAGGTTGGTGTTCACACGCAGCCTTCCATCAGACGTGCCAATAGTAAAAGGAGACACAGGGCCAGATTTTGAAGCAATGCTGAATGTGAGGTCGGCATTTGCTCCTGCGTCACAATCATGAACAACCACTGTATGGACTACAGTGGTTAGGTTTGTATTTTCAGTGACACCTATTACCGCTGGTGACTTGAACTCGGGAATGCAGTCGTTCACATCCTGCAGAGTTACCAGCACCTGAAAGGCAAAAATAGTGTTCATATATCTTTAGAATGTATGCTTATTCTCTAGAGTGTATCAAATCCAAATGTCGGATTATACCTTCAGAACTCTGATGTGAATAAATATGGTTATAGTCCCAAACAAGTTGTAGAGGTCTTTTTTGCAATTAAATAATTATAGCATTTTCTAAATTCAAGAACTGTAACTAAGGAAATTGTGAACTTGTGAATAACAAAGAGCCATAGAAAAAACTATTTTTTTCAGTAAGAATGAAAAAATTGGGAAGTTAATGTATTTTTCATGATTGTTTTTATTTACCTGTACAGTTGAAGACTTCATTTGCGGTCCACCACGGTCAGTTGCTGTAACAGTCAGAGTGTAGGCCGGAGTGACCTCCCTGTCCAGTCTAGAGGCAACAGTTATGACTCCTGTGTAGAGGTCAATCTGGAACTGACGCTTGTGGTCACCTCCAGTCACGTTGTAGGTAACCATGCCATTGTCACCTGGAAAAGAAACAAGATGATGGTAGAAAAAACAATTGGGAAGGAATTATTTTGACTAACTTTTGAAGGTAGACTTTTGACATAACCTTCAAAAGATTTGGAACTAAAGTGCTGGCCTTTAATCTACACATTCTAAATAGTCTTAAATAAGCTATAATAAAAATACTGCAAAATCGGCCCAAATAAACAGGACTGCTGTTATATGTCAGACTTTTGATATTTTTTTAACAAAATTCTGCCAAAAAAATACATGTTATGAAATACTGTTTCATTCAAAGGCATAATTAACTTGAAGATGTATGGCTTGCCTTTAAAATATTAATAAGACATCCATTATCCTCATAAAATTCCTTTGTTCTCAGTCAACCCCAATAGAAGCCATGTCGAAGTACATGTAACTTCCATTTTACATTCAATTAAAAAATGCCGTGACCAACTTTATAGAGCAAAGTATTAATGAACAACGATCAATAAGTAACTCGTTTGATGTGAAGATTTATCTAATGCTGGACATAACGAGGATGTCAGACAGGAAAATCTTATTACGACAGAAGAGGCATTGGCAGAGCCCGGATATTGATGTAAAGGTGGTCTCTTCATGAGCTGATCCACTAGCCAGGGCCATTGTTGACCAAAATGTCATGTCCAATGTATGATCAGTACGAATTATGCAATAATCAATGTCGCATGATAAAATACATGTATCAGTACTTTTGGCACAGTACTCATGGGCGCTTACGTTATACACTACGATAGACATGATCCTTAAGAACTACCGTCATGCCAGTATCTTGCACAATCATTGTAACACAAAGCAATGCATACTGAGACATCTCATTCATCTGTGGGGGCCTTTCGCAATATTGTCTGCAATTCAAATTATGACAGTTTATTGGAAAAAGGATTCTAAATTCAATATATCATCATTTGTTGCAATCTTCTTTGGTCGTAATAATAGTTATTTTCACATTTGTAGCACTTCTTTATAGAGGGTGCGATACATAAAATATAGGCAATATGATCATGCACTTCTATTGGGCAATTATCAACAATGGTCAAACAATTAGTTGGCAATATTATAATATCCATTTATCGCCAATAAGACGTTTGTAGTATTTTATAGAGATTGTTATGCAAATATATTGTCCACTTAATGAAATAACTTGACATAATTGTGCTCATAAACATTTGTTAACAATCAAGGCTCCTTTACCAAAGGACTATTTCAGAAATGAAAGTTTTGGTTTATTCAATTAAATGGCAATAAAATATCTAATAAAATAAAGGATGGGTACATTTTCACATATCTTTTAATGACATGCCGATAATTGCAAATAAATTGATGAAATTTTGTAATTACAAAGGAGATGATAAATTTCTCAAATTCAGACGTAAAACGTGTATCAAATACTCAACAAAACCGCTTGATCTTAGCATCACAAAGGCTTGATGAAAAGAGTCGTTTCTTAACCCGTAATCTTCTTTAATTCATGCCCAAAGGTGGAATTTGGCCTGGTAATTTTTGCTAATACCCAAGTTTTTGTCAATAAAACAATTTATTACTGAATATAGAGTAACACTGTTGATCTTAATGGCCGCAGGATGTTTAAAACCTCGTTAATTTCTTGTGAGAAAAGCTCCAAAGGTATAGGTACTTCTTCCCAAGGATTAGAATTTCTTAAAAGCATGGGTGATAAATTTTAGCAAAACACTAAAACTCTGATCAAAAATGTTAACAGAAAGAACACTTCAAAGTTACAGTATTGAATAACCCTTTCAGAGCTGGAACCGAAATTTGAAGGCCTTTGCAAACAGTTTGGATCCAGATGACGTGGCGTCTCATCTGGATCCAAACTGTTTGCTGTTCTTAGAGTATTCTTTGAAAAAAAATCGAAGAAAATGCTAATTTTAGAAATGCAGCAGACAACATTTTAGCAGACGAAAAATTTCCCAGCATGCAAAGGGTTAAGGTACAAACATTTATATATGAGCCATTAATTTATCAATCACATTTCACATATCATTTCATCTTTGAATATGCAATTTGTTTAATATATTTTTAAACTATAAGTTTTTTACAAGCAGCCACATTTTATTAATATGAATCCATCAAAATAGCTTAATGTAGAACATAGGCTGTCATCAAATATTACCCTTCATAATGTATAAACAATTTAAAATATTTTGTGACATTAAAGTTAATCAACAGCCGAGCAAATTGCAGCGTAAAATTTCACAATAGGAAGAATAAATTATTATAGCTTTCATTAAAACAAGAAAATGCTGACGATGTTTGAACATAAACAATGATAATTCATGACGATTTATTGTTCGCAACAATCATTTTGGTATGTGGAGAAAATTTAGAAGGGACCACAAAAAAAAAGGTTTAAATTAAAATATTAAAAAACGATAAAAACAATTACACTCTGACTGTCATTAAATGTAATTCCTTGAGGATTTTTTTTCTCTTATTCACTAAGATTGTTTTGTACAAAAAATCCAGTTCTATAATAATTATGTATGCAGAAAAATTTAGTGATGCAACATTTATTTAAAATAATGCTGCATTTAATTTCAAACACATTTTAAAATCAAATCTTTATAATTCTGCACAGACATTCTTACATTCTATTGTTCCCAGTATGTTTATTTATTTTGATTGTATAAGCCATGCATGGAATCACAAACGCATATGTCATGCTCAGCTTTCATATTATGCAGCTTTCTATTTAAGCGCCCAATGTTTAAATACAGGATTAGCTGTCACGTATGAACTATTTTGCCTAATTCATAAAATACACTAAATCAGCTTTTATGATGGTCATAAGCAGACAGTAGTTAACCCAGAAACAGTAAGAAATCTGTTTGAAAAAGCTATAAACAAATTAAACATCAAAACCTGAAAAAACTTTTTCAAAAATATTATAATGTTTTGACCTGATGACGTCCAAACGCTCAGACTATAGCAGCCCTAATAGTTCATAATTGTTATGGTTCTCGCAGCTATAATAGAACCAATCTATACACAGTTATCAGTCATATTAATCATAAAGAATGCTGATGATGTCCCAGTCATCAAATATTTATTGGATTTGAGTTTAAGGATCTGATGAAATTATTGGTCATTTGTAAGATTTATTATGTCAGATGAAAACCATTTTACATCAGAAAAAACATTAAACAGAATGCCTAACAAAATATTTTCAATAAATATGACGTTAAATATGGTACACCTCAGGTTAAGAGAAATTTATGAGAAATTTATAAATATTTTACTGACCAACAAATGGAATGTAGGGCAACATAATAAAATATTGCCCACATTTATAAAAGTATACATACAGTCAATCTTGTGGATGCGACCACTTGTATTAAGCGACCTTTGTCTTATGCGACCATTTTGAAATCCCACGGAGTTTTTTCGCTATATTATGATATTGTATGAAGCGACTTTTGTCTTACGCAACCAGCGACCTCTAATTTTTGTGTATTTTGATCTTCGAATCTTGAATTAAGCGACCACTAGGAGGTAAAAGTGGTAAATCTATTTATCTTTCAGGAAC
This sequence comes from Dreissena polymorpha, assembly GCF_020536995.1. Lineage (NCBI taxonomy): Eukaryota > Metazoa > Mollusca > Bivalvia > Myida > Dreissenidae > Dreissena > Dreissena polymorpha. The sequence continues at coordinate 131,841,296 of NC_068358.1, forward strand.
AAATCCGTGTTAATTGTTTATCTAAGCCGATAAGATGTACTGTTACACCTCTGCTTTGTTTTCACACCAACCATACTGATTATGCTTTTTCTCATTGACCGGTTCTGACCGGTATTTTTGTAGACTGCGTATCAATTTATTGAGTTGAATATAGAGGAACGTATTACGCACAGTCTACAGCTTAAATAGTTAACTATGTGGAAAGTTAAGAGACAACACCGATTTTTCTCGAGTGAAGATAACAGGTGCAGAAACAATGCACTGTACGCGACAAACATTTCCTGAGAAGTGCGGAAAATAACCTATTAATCGGCAACATCTGTCGAAATCCGTACATTACCAATTTGTAATTATGCTAATTAGTAGATATTTGTTAGCCAATCACATTGTTATTTACTTAATAAATTTTCCAATCCTGTTTGTTTTGTTTTCAATTGACATGTTTTAATTTTTTCAGCTCATTATGTATCATAATTGAGTCAGATTTCCTTAAGCGTACATGCAGAAATTAAAATGTCAAAACAAAAAGTGTTAACGTTGAACGAGAAAATTCGGGTTTTGGAATTGTCAAAGAGGAAAAGTGCACGTAAAATCGCTGATGAGTTTGGAGTCGGTAAAACTCAAATTTAGAACATTCTTAAGCGTAAAGCCAAGGTGCTTGAAGACGTGGAAAATAATGTGTCAGGTAAAGAAAATGCGAAAAATATTTCCTTTTCTATGTTGTTTTTGCAAATAAATATGTACACACAATTCATTTATAATAAATGATAATTTGTAATAAGTGAAAAAATAAAACACATTATAAGAAAAATATTGTTTATGTTTTGTGTTTATTTTCATTTTGTTATAAAAGTAAACATTCTTCCAGAATGGCCTTTTTTATTTAAAGACCATTTTTTAAGAGACCGCTTTTAATTACTCCCTTGAGTGGTCTCTTAATACAAGATTGACTGTATAAGCATCTTTTTTTAAAATAGATCCATCTCTTTTCCCTGAGTGCCTATCTGGTTCATATTTCTGTCAGGACATCAGTTTACATTCTGGGTAAACAAATATTAAGATAGGCTCCCGATATAATAACAAGTATAACAAACATTTCTTCTGGAGACTCCAAATCGCCTAAACATACATCACATACATAAGATATCAAAGCGCTTGGAAAGGCTCCTGACATGTATCTGTGCCACTTCATTCACACCTCATACTTAATCTTCTAACTGAAACTCACTTCAGCCTGACTTGAAGAGAAATCAATCTTTCTCTGTAAAATGGCAATTTTTATCCCATGAATTTTTAACAAATAAAAAATTAAATTCTTATGACCAACATATAAAGTAATAATATATAATTTATTATAATATGTTTTTATATAAACATAATTATAATTAATATAGTATAATATATATCTATAGAGAGAGAGAGATATTATTTTTTGCACTATTTAACGCAAACTTTTGGTAACTTACATTTCACATTAATTCATATAAAACAATCATCAATTATTTGTTAAAAACACAAAAAGGAATTGCACTAAGATAGTAAATGAAATTCAAAAAGAAGCTAAAATTATATATAATTCTTTTAGACAAATTGATCATGCTGAAAGAGTCATTCAATTAGCGCAACTGTTGAAATCACATTGCCTGCTGTGGGCAAGAACCATCTGCTCTTGGGAAATTATCTGAGTATTACTTAATTCCTCTACAAAAACAATTCTAAATAATTGCTAATTTACAATAATAATGAATTAAATCAGTCAAATATATCAATTTAACTTCATTTCAGGTACATAATATAAAACATACATATCACAAGTGTAGTTTGAGCAGAATTTACGCTATTGTCATGTCAGTTTCATGTCAATTACACTTGGCATCCTAAGCACAAACATATTTATGATAAATAATGCAATTAGCTATAGGGCTGGAATTTACTCCCAGTGTATTGTACATTTAATTTATTTTACACACCTGCATTATTGCATTACGTGACAATTACCAATTGCCAAACATGGCAGCTGTTTCAACAGAAACCATGAACTGGAAATTTAGGAATGCTATAATTTATTGAATACAAAGGTATACTGTATACATATTTATTCAATAATCTAGAATTCATGTTGGTGAATTACTGGTCATGTACGTATGTCCGGCCACTTTTGGGACTATTTAAGAAAAATCTTTAGTGTTAGGCAACTGGTTGAAACTAAACTTCACATATATAATCCTGGGTTCAAAACTCACCTAGCATGAAAATTTAAATAGAATTAGATCGGTGAATGTTACTTAATGAACAGAAAATGATGACATGTAAACTATCCATTTTCGTAGGTTAAATGTACCTAAAAAATCGGCCACTTTTTAGTTTGACCTGCAGATAAAATTACAAAGCAATATCTTGAGACAAATGTCCTCAATTTCAGAGTATTAATCAATGTTTATACTATTAAAATTTTTGACTTGAAATTAAAAATAAATGCGAAATAATTATACCAGTTACTCCCCCTACCTATTTTAATAAATATAAACAATGGGAAACTGTTAATTCACAAAAAAATATTTGTTTTTAACGTGTTTAATTATTTTTTTCTAACATAGCTAAAAAAGTAAACACATCTTGTTTAAAAAGTTGACTTCAGTGTTGATTATTAGTAAACGCTTACATATAATATTAAAACATGTAATCTAGTAATATTCTTATCAAGGGAGGTAATTCAGATATTAAAAATTTATATTTAGGTTCTGATTTTTATGTTTTGAATATAATTTTTTGTACAAATAATTAGTAAAACTTTAATTAAAGTTTATTAGATAAAATAAAAATAATTTTATCAAATATATTTGTTTCTTATATGAATATAATTGTTGCAACATAAGATGACATCACTTTCCCCATGAGCCAAATATTTCCTGCTATATTTGTGACATTTTAACACAAAAGTTTACAGTGATATGGTTCTTACATTTGCAAAATATTGAGAGTGCGGATGGTTTTCATGTTGATTTTTCTAAATAAAAACAAAATATGTGCGTTAAGATCATGAAAATGATTTTACACAGGTGGCCGATTTTTTCCGTACAGGCCGGAATTACGTACATGACCAGTAATCAAGATTTTAAAAGTGCATGAGAAACTTATCTTTTTTCCTTAGGCTGAATTTAAAAACCAAGTTGATAATGATAGTGACTGATTATTGGTCACAGGTCCTGCACTGATGATGCCTTAATAATTTAATGACAGTGATGATGATGATGATGATGATGATGACAATCATGATAGCAATGATAACACAGTGATGATAAAAGTGGAACCATCATCACAAAAGTTTTGCTTTCCAGACACAATTGTTACAATTTGCCCCAAAGACTAGACTACAACTCATGTGTCTAATGTGGGCTCTGCCAAATGCTTATTAACATTCTGGAGGGGTTCCAAACAGCAGCACAGCTAGTGCCTGAATAACAAGTAAATTCATTACCCAATGCTATTGTTAATATGCAATCTATGATGAGCAAGCATACCTAGGGGACAAAAACTGTATGACAGATGTTGTAGAGAGATACATATAAAGCTCAGGTTTACTGGAATCTAGGTTAATTTAGATCTGTAATCTATAGAAAGCAGTTAAATATGAAATATGAACTACAATGTAAAGAGGAACGTATCTGATCTGTCATGCTTTCATATTATATTAATTACTTATTAATATACAAAAAAAGTTACAATATGATGCACATAAAACTTGCTTTAGCAGGATACATGGAACACTTCAAATAATAACAAGACTGATCAAAGTTATATTTTTTAATTAAGAATGTTAATAAGCAAGAAAGGGTTTTGCACAAACTCAAGCCTGATGGAAAGAAATCTCATGGATAAACAAGCACTTAAGAAAGCAAAATGTCTGCTATTACATGATAATTGCTACTGCAGACAAGCCAAATTAATCATCCTAGAAGAGAAACTGTTTATTTTGGCACTTATGTTTCTGTCATTGCGGGTTGGGGTAAACATCTCTTGAAGAACAGAAGAGTTATCACAGCGGGAGAAAGTCTTAATGCAATATATCCCAGAATATATGTATCGGTATTATGCTATACAACACCAAGAGGCTGGTCTAGGGTTTACAATTAATGGAAAGCAGTATGATTCTGGGGCTTTAGTAGTTTAAACATGAATTTTAGCTATAAAAAGCATGTCTATGAGTTGTGAGAGATAACAAGTTGTAGCTCAGACTTTCTTGACAGATTATTAATATGTTCATACTTGGATAACACAAAATAACATGCGTTCTGAATATGATTGATCCTCCCATCTCAAGCATACATGTTATCAGTTTAGTATTCAACAAAGCAGTTGTAAAATAATTAATGTTTCACAAGGAAATTAGAACACAGAGAACTGCACAAATTAATGTGTAATTCATTTGCAGTTGCCATGCATAAGGCAACCAGATAATTGTGCAACATCTTGTACTTTTTGAACATCAGACCAGTAAAATCACTTTTAATAACTTTTAATTCATTTCAAAAGGTGACAGTGTTTTTTTCCAGACTTTAAGCAAAACTATCAAAGGTGGGGGGGGGTCCAAATATATAGAATTTCATTCCATTAAAAAAAATCACCAAATAATGGCAAATAATAACAGCAAAGATCCACCTCTCCTGCCAAGCTTGACACAGGGTGGGAAGCTTCCTTCTTATACAACCATTTGTCAATGTCAGTGCTTTCGACAAATTAATTTTCAATTAGGCACATGAAATATTTCGGATACCTGGTTGCTAGACATTAGATATTTTCCATTAGGGATACTTTAACAGTTAAATAATGATATCTAGAATTACAGAAAAAATAAAGGCTATTCAATGTCCCAGCGGAAAGTAAAGGTTTGATCTTGAATGAAAATAAAAGAGGCTAAAAACTGTAGAAAGTTCAGAGGACTTAGTGGCCATTTTTTGCCCAAAATGTCATCATGATCGCTAATTGAACGATTGATGATTAATTGAACATGGATCACTGTCAACAGAAGCTTGTCACCACATGGGTTTAATCAGGGTCAATAACAGCTGTGTCACCAGACTGGAATGCCTTTTCACCAAGGGGAGCATAGTCTTGATGATCAAAACATGAGACCCGGTCCAAAATCTGCATTGTCATGTTGTCCAGGTAGTGCTGGGCTGACACTTCTGCCTTGACAGTTTGTTAAGCCAGACAATGAAATACTTTACATGCCAGATTATCTCACTGTAAAGAATGATGGAATCCAATCATTGTGAACAAAATATAACTTAATGAAACAAGTTTGTTAAGCCAGACAATGAAATACTTTACATGCCAGATTATCTCACTGTAAAGAATGATGGAATCCAATCATTGTGAACAAAATATAACTTAATGAAACAAGTTTGTTAAGCCAGACAATGAAATACTTTACATGCCAGATTATCTCACTGTAAAGAATGATGGAATCCAATCATTGTGAACAAAATATAACTTAATGAAACAAGTTTGTTAAGCCAGACAATGAAATACTTTACATGCCAGATTATCTCACTGTAAAGAATGATGGAATCCAATCATTGTGAACAAAATATAACTTAATGAAACAAGTTTGTTAAGCCAGACAATGAAATACTTTACATGCCAGATTATCTCACTGTAAAGAATGATGGAATCCAATCATTGTGAACAAAATATAACTTAATGAAACAAGTTTGTTAAGCCAGACAATGAAATACTTTACATGCCAGATTATCTCACTGTAAAGAATGATGGAATCCAATCATTGTGAACAAAATATAACTTAACGAAACAAATTAATCTCTTAAGCTACAAGACACCCCCTGTCTTTGGAGTTTTGAAAACGCTAATTACAGAAAACTGATTTAAATTTGCAACCAAACAAAACAACACATGATTTTTTCCCTAACAAATCATGTTATTATTGATATGTAAACAGTTCCAACCAAAGACAAAAGTAATGGTTGAATTATTTGCACAAAATGGGATCATATTTATTATGAATATGGCATGTTTTCATGGCATGAATTTGCAGTAGTACAGCCCCATCATAATGAGAGAATGTACTCCCCGTCATTAATTTGTAATAAACATGCACTGGAGTATGAGAATAATGTTGTTCTAGTGGTCTTTAATAGCAAACACATGTCTGCAAGGGGGCCATGCTAAAACATGGCACAACAACACGCATGTGTCACAGACTGAGATTACAAAACCTCACCCACCCCCTGCCCCGTGCTAGCAAGGACGCTACCATACAATTATGTGCTCTGCAAAGGAAATTATTAGGATTATGGGCTGAAATTAAGACATTACTCTTGTCATGAAAAAATGTTGAACAGACACAAAAGTATTTTGTAAGGACTTTACCAGCAAAATAAAGGTTGAGACTGAGGTAATATTGTATCTGATAATGTCACGTAAATAAGATACAACAATTCCAACCTCAAAGCGATAGTTATTTCAGGTAAATGGTATGTCTAATAGTTTAACAAAATAAAACCAATGGCAAACTAATATAGTTTTATCATTTTAAATGGTAATATATATGTAATGGCACAGACATTAAGGCTTCTGTAATTGATAATTCAAATATTGTAAATAAAATTGATTAACCCTTATACAATTTATAATTGTATGTAATACAATTTATAATTGTATGTAAAAAAAATGAAACAAGATGACATAAGAGCCCCATCATGCCAAAACTGTTCTTATGACATAATGAGTTCAGCGTTATTCAAAGACATCCTGCCAATTTGGGCAGTCTGGTTAGGAGCTTGCCTATCAGGTGAGACCACAAAACCTTGTGTGACTAATTGCCTATCAGGTGAGACCACAAAACCTTGTGTGACTAATTGCCTATCAGGTGAGACCACAAAACCTTGTGTGACTAATTGCCTATCAGGTGAGACCACAAAACCTTGTGTGACTAATTGCCTATCAGGTGAGACCACAAAACCTTGTGTGACTAATTGCCTATCAGGTGAGACCACAAAACCTTGTGTGACTAATTGCCTATCAGGTGAGACCACAAAACCTTGTGTGACTAATTGCCTATCAGGTGAGACCACAAAACCTTGTGTGACTAATTGCCTATCAGGTGAGACCACAAAACCTTGTGTGACTAATTGCCTATCAGGTGAGGCCACAAAACCTTGTGCGACTAATTGCCTATCAGGTGAGACCACAAAACCTTGTGTGACTAATTGACTATCAGGTGAGACCACAAAACCTTGTGTGACTAATTGACTATCAGGTGAGACCACAAAACCTTGTGTGACTAATTGACTATCAGGTGAGACCACAAAACCTTGTGTGACTAATTGCCTATCAGGTGAGACCACAAAACCTTGTGTGACTAATTGACTATCAGGTGAGACCACAAAACCTTGTGTGACTAATTGCCTATCAGGTGAGACCACAAAACCTTGTGTGACTAATTGACTATCAGGTGAGACCACAAAACCTTGTGTGACTAATTGCCTATCAGGTGAGACCACAAAACCTTGTGTGACTAATTGACTATCAGGTGAGACCACAAAACCTTGTGTGACTAATTGCCTATCAGGTGAGACCACAAAACCTTGTGTGACTAATTGCCTATCAGGTGAGACCACAAAACCTTGTGTGACTAATTGCCTATCAGGTGAGACCACAAAACCTTGTGTGACTAATTGACTATCAGGTGAGACCACAAAACCTTGTGTGACTAATTGACTATCAGGTGAGACCACAAAACCTTGTGTGACTAATTGCCTATCAGGTGAGACCACAAAACCTTGTGTGACTAATTGCCTATCAGGTGAGACCACAAAACCTTGTGTGACTAATTGACTATCAGGTGAGACCACAAAACCTTGTGTGACTAATTGCCTATCAGGTGAGACCACAAAACCTTGTGTGACTAATTGACTATCAGGTGAGACCACAAAACCTTGTGTGACTAATTGCCTATCAGGTGAGACCACAAAACCTTGTGTGACTAATTGACACAGAAGCTCCTGACCAGACTGTGTAAATGCTACTGAATAAATGTAGAGCTACTCAGGCCCAATATGGCGTAATACCCATTTCTGCATGATGCCGCTCATAACTACTTTATATTTTTGCAATGTCACAAGATTATGTTGACATAAAACTTTTAAACTTGGAAACGCCTACGCTTTAACCAGTGCGGTAAAGTTGTGGAAAAAAGTAAATTGAAAAAGTAAAATCTATTAACAAGCGAGATTAATGAGCCAGTGAACAGAAATGGGGACAATTTTTATGTATCCATACCAGTGAAAATAACACAGTAAACCATCTGTATGATAATATTGCCATCTTGTTTGAGTCTCCAGGGTAACAAAACAGTGATTTATAACACAAGATATCATCCCAACTTTGAAGTTTCAAGTGTTATAAAACAAAATTGTACCTGCAATATAAAATACAAACGTAAATCTTGAACTTAGTGTGACTACTGACCCATTACTGTCACGGCATCTTGTTTGAAATGTAATGCTACAACATCATTTTAGCGTAATAAAACATTTAGTGTAAGTTCAATACTATATAATGATTGTGCTTGCATTGCAGAATGCAACATAACACCAACAGCAGCATAATATCATAACAAAATATGATAATTTAAATGATGAGGCAAAACATCAGAAACTCGGGAAATTGACCATTTTACCATTTCATTAAATAATATGGAAACAATCTGTTTAAGTGTGTTTATTATAGTATCAGCAATGTGTCAATATTCCTGGTTCATTTTAGAGAGGAATGATGTATAATGAAAATAGAAATGAAATGAAATTAATAAGTAATAATTCTTATGTAATTATCAAATGTTGATATTTCGTTTGATAATATCGTAGGTTTCCACGTATAGTGCGCAGTGTTTTACCTCTAAAATTCAAATTAAAAAGCTGGTGTGCGCTATACATTGATACAACGCTATCCTGGCTGCTAAATTGGTAAAAAATATGTTGTGTAATCGTAAATAATCAAAATGGCCGCCATGTTTTTTTTCCAGAAAACTACCACCCTATAATGGTACAGACTGAGGGGCCATTGTCGAAACAACATGAAGTCGCTACTGGTAGATATGAATGCGGTAGAAGAAGTTTTGGTCAAAAATAAATTTGTTTGAATAAATTTGCGGACATTTCTTTGTTTAAGTTTTTACACTTCTTTATTGATGAATTCCGATGGGGATTGTTGTCGACATTTCGGAGAGCAGGCAAGGGTAGGTGCGAACGAGGTCTTTTTTGCGGGTAACGGTAGGTGTGAAAGGGGGTCATTTTGCACTTCGTAATTGGCAGATGTTATTGAGTAATATGTGCCACGACTTGTTAAGATGCTAATTGACATTTGAGACACTAATTTACTCTTGAGAACGTGAAGATATGCAATTGCATTTTGTGCATATAAATATTAAACGTTCAACAGTGGTGTACCTCAACAACTGTATCCCAGTGTCTCCCATGCGACATTCAAATTTACCAGTAATGCCCATGCTTTCTCCGAGGAAAAATCACACGATGTACACTAATTCTTATTTTCTCACGTTTTTCACGAAATGCACGTGGACTGTTAATCTTTTGCTAGAAAATTACAAAATTGTCAGAAAAGTATCGTGCTATGCAACCCATGCTCCTAATCATAATGACGCTTCCTATTTTGAATGCTTAATTAAGCTTTCAAATGCCACGGATTATTGGATTGTGCAATAGTAAAATGGCGTCCATTTTCGGTCCGATTTGGTGGTTTTGTTTTCTATAAATATTTTTTTCTCCATTTTTGCATTTAAAAAACAGCCTGCGCGCTATACACAGGAGCGCACTATACGTGGAAACCTACGGTATACTGAAATGTATTAAAGATGGACTTCTCGATTTAAACTTAAGTATGAATAATAACAGTTACTTAGTAATATTCATTATTTACAAGAATATGCTTACTGTTCTGATTTGTTTAAAGTGTGAAGATGACATAAGCATAGGAGATATTGTTTTTAGATACAGCATTCACAAAGCATTAACATTTACCTTTCTCTCATTGCATAGCTATACATAATTATGTATACCAGATGGAAACAATTAAAAGCCCAATGTTGGAAGGGCATTTTCTGAAAGCTTTCAAGACGTGTTTATGTCATTCCAAATTGTCAAGATATTTCGCATGGTTTTGCTCAGTGCATAATCGCTTTTATTCAGTGATTGCATCTACATCTGTCAAGAGGAACAGTTTCCAGGATATAAAACAGAGTCTAGACCTTATCATGTGCGACCCACGTGAAGCAATATGCTCAAAAATCATAATTTTGAATTGCTTTCATATTAAAAGAGTTCATTATGTCAGAAATAAAACTTGTTGATAATCATAAGCTAGCATTTTTCACTGTCTCAATATAATCTATGGATTTAAAATTAAGTACTATATGTAATTTTAGTCACTGTTTCTCCAGTGGATGATTATACTTAATTTGGCTTAAAAGTTTAAAATCAATATATTAGATAATAAAGTGTGTGTTCAGGTTTTTAATCAACCTGCACTGTAACAGACACCATAGGTTTAATTGCAGCCACTGGTACTTCATTATTTAATTATATATATTGATCAGTTTAAACAAGAAAGCCTATCATATTTTTTTCCTGAAATACAAATGCAGACAATTTTGCAATTAAAAATCAATTGCAATACTTCACTATTGAAAAACATCATAACAGACTCATTGAGGTTAATACAAACTTGCCTAGCCCTGATGATGTATACTAGGGATTCATAGAAAACAATTTTCCAGCGATTTGATATTGACGCATGTAATAGCCACAACAAGATTTATGGGGTTATATAACCATCTTTATCATCGGACCATGAACATTTCATGGCAATAGATGGCAATTAAATCTACGCATTCCTGTCACGCCCCATTTCCAACAATAGATGCCTACGTGTAGGTAAGGCTACAGAAGCAGAAGTGCTTTGTGAGTTTCTCCAATAAAATGATTTCAAATTGAATTTATGTAATTGGTAATGTCATCCTAACCGGATCACATCAAGATAGCAATTTAAATGAAACTCAGATATCAGTTATTCATAAATATAAGTCTATCAGGTTATCAAAATGTCTTATCCATGATTTATGATCTTAAATGTCATTTTTTTATTCAATTGCTGCAAAAATAAGAGATCATACATTTTCTCTGTAACTGAATATTGATAAATGTAATCTTAATATTGTCAAATGCATGAAATTAACAAACAAAAATTTGTAGGTGTTTGCCATAACCTTGTGCGACAACAGGACAATCTTCGTAATGTTTTCAAGTTGAAACAAAAACAGCGTAATTGGCACCTCTACAAAGTAGAACAACCCACAATCATTTATCATGACATGGCCAACTAATGGTTGTTACATCAAGGAAGATACAAAAAAGCATAGTGCTTGCATATAACATTTAGTGCTTGTAGAGAGAGCCTAGCACTTGCATACAACACTTAGTGATTGCAAAGAAAGCCTAGTGCTTGCATATAACATTTAGTGCTTATAGAGACAGCCTAGCACTTGCATAAAACACTTAGTGATTGCAAAGAAAGCCTAGTGCTTGCATATAACATTTAGTGATTATAGAGAGAGCCTAGCACTTGCATACAACACTTAGTGATTGCAGAGAAGGCCTAGCACTTGCATACAACACGTTAGTGATTGCAATGAAAGCCTAGTGCTTGAACATGGCACTTAGTGATTGCTAAGAAAGCCTTGCACTTGCATATGACACTAAGTTATTGCAAATAAAGCCAATTGCTAGCATATAACAAGTAGTTTGAATATTGCTTGAATATAAAACTTAGAGATTGCAAAGAAAGCCTAGTTCTTGCTTATTATTAAAAACTTAAGTGATTGTAAAAGAAGCCTAGTGCTTGCAACTCTTAGTGATTGCAAACAAAGCCTAGCACTTGCATGTTATTAACCACTTAGTTATTGCAAAAAAGCCTAGTGCTTGAAGAAAATACTTAGTGATTGCAAAGTTAGCCTAATGCTTGCATGTAACACTTAACAATTGCAAATAAAGCCCTGAGCACCAGCAAAGAAAACCTAGTGATCTATGAAATTATACAATTTTTTTTACATTATTTCACATCAGTTGTTACTGATCTCAGTTTTGGTAGTGTGGCTTTAGAGTGTAACAAAGTATTGACAGGGGAAATTGATAATCAGATTATATACCCCAAGGCAAATGACATCTACTTAAGTTTTGCATTTTGTTTTTACAGAGCGTGGAATGCAACTGTACTTACAGGGAAGATTGTTCAAGTGTAAAACAAACTGATCATTTATCTTGTTTCACAATACCTGCCTGAATGTTTCTATACTTAGCCTTACAATAGAAGTTTTCAGAAGACCCATTTAGAGTAAAATAAATTGTGTTGAATTGCTGATAACATTTACGGCGCAGTTTTAAAGGCCTTGTTTTTATCAAAACAGGATGCATTAATTTTGCACTTTACTTAATGAAAGTAAGCCTTTATTTCACAGTATTTTCATAATGTTGTAAGAAATGGGCAATATCATGTAATGAATACACCTGTAACATTGTTTGCAATTCAAATTTTTAAATCACAAGAAAAATTACACAACCTTATTTTTTTTTTAGCTGTAATATTTAACTGTCAGCCTTTTTCTTGCTATTTCGTGAATAATGTTTTTTCTCTTCTCAAGTATATTGATATAATATAACTTACCAATTCATTACACAGCCTATCTATTGTTTAATGAACTTAATTCACTGAAGTTTACATTAATCACCGCTCATTTACATTTTAATGTCCTCTACACACACCACTGGTCACATTTGTCTTCAGGTATCTATTTGTCAATGGATGATCTAATTCCTTTGCATGCCTTGAGATCAATCCATCTTCGATCAAGACACAAATAGTATAAAACACAGGCAACTTCAAAAGCTAAACATTCATTATGTATGAATATTCTTTGTTTTATATCTTAACTTTACTGCACCTCAGGCATTGCATGAATTTAGCCATTAGCTTTCAACATGCCATTACTGGGCATAATGAGATAATGATATATATTAAACAGTGACATTTCAAGGGTGGATAATTCTTTTTTGACACTGATACAATTTATTAAAATCATTCTTCTTATTTGCTTTTCTATTTTAATCCTTTTTCTACTTTCCCTTACAATCAGACAGGCCATGAACTGAACTGTTATAGATTTGAACTTGAACCTAGTGAGTGAGTAAAATCTATAACTACTAAGACAATTGCCAAAGCATCAATTTGACCACTACCCCTTTGCATGCTGGGAAATTTGTCGTCTGCTAAAATGTTGTCTGCTGAATTTTTACAATTAGCATTTTCTTGGATTTTTTTTCAAAGAATACTATCAGAATAGCAAACAGTTTGGATCCTGATGAGACGCCACGTTCTGTGGCGTCTCATCTGGATCCAAACTGTTTGCAAAGGCCTTCAAAATTCGGTTCCAGCACTGAAAGGGCTACAGTTTACTATTTCAAAGACTGCAAGAGGCTTATTTAGATGACAACCTACCTGAGTCTATGTCGGTGGCCCGCACTTGTATGACAGTGGAACCAACCGCCACATTCTCAAGCACTGAAGCAGAGTAGTTTGGGCGTTCGAACTCAGGGCTGTGGTCGTTGGCATCCTTGACATTAAAGAACACCAAGACTGTGGACTCCTGGGCTGGGTCCATCCCGCCATCCTTGCCCACAACTTGTACTGTGTAGAGGGGATTCTGAAACACAGAGCATAGGGTATTTTCAAACACAGAGAATAGAGTATTCCTTTAGTTAAAGTAACACAGAGCATAGGGTATTCTCAAACACAGAGCATATGGTATTCTCAAATACCGAGCACAGAAGATTCTAAGCACACAGCATTATATGAATGAACCTTTTCAATGGTGTAGAGGGAATTCTAAAATAGAGCATACTGAAATCTGAAAAACAGAGCATAGGGAAATCTAAACACGAAACTTTTGCCATTCTGAAACACAGAATATCATATACATGAACACCAGTGGTGTAGAAATGATACTTTAACACAGAGCAAATGGAATTCTGATATACTCAGCATATGCAATTCTAAAACACAACAACACAAACATGAATTCCTCTTGCATATAGTTGAATTCTGATTCTGCAACATAGATCATAGGGGATTTTAAAACAGAGTGAATTGCTTACATGAACACTTCTTCTATGGTGTTACTTAACAATTATGGGATGTAGTCATTTTGTCATTAAAAACTGTATACATAATTTTTCTAAATATCATTCACATGACCTGGCACAGTCAAAGCTACTGAAATACAGAATATCATTAACAAGATACCACCACTACACTATTGAAAAGGGGATTTTACAAATCCTAATGCTCGGATAATAGTGTTGTCACTGTATTCATGATTTGTATGTCTCAATCTACACAATTCTATGCCAATGGTGATTTTTTGTGGATATTCCTATAAAAGCTTATTACAATTATGTATTGAAATACTGTACAGATAAATCATCAGAGAATCTACAAAAGTCTTACACAAGTCATAATCATAATAGAAAAATTGATTTAAGATCCTTCAATGATAACAAGACAGTTATTTTCTCATATTATTATTATAATAAAAATCTTCAAAACATAGAAATAATCCATTTAAATCTTAACAATGATACACAAAATCAGTGACAGTCAATCACTCTTATCACTAATGGTCTCTTTGTAGCTTGACCGAGACCACATTTACAAATTTACGTGATGACACAACATTTAATCTAACATCGCTCAATATGCAGATGATAGCAAAGTGTGAAAAGGAATTTAATACTTTTTTTTTATTACATGAAAGAACTGTAATTGAAAAAATATCTGTCCTGATGCTTATCTGACAAAACTCGACCAGAGATTTATTATGTAATCAACAGATTTTCTTCATGATTTTACCTCTCTGAGACATATCAAGTGACATTGTATCAAACAGATCATGATTAAAAAAAATTATATGTTCATATTCAATATCTGATACATGAAGATAATGATAATTGAAGACGATTTTTCCCACAATTATCTGCATGCAAATCGCCGATTATCGAATATTTTTTGATAACAAAACTCTTGCCAAAGCAAATTAAGTAACACTCCAAACATACTTTAATGCACAATGTAAGTTACTCATGATGTTTAAACCTTTAATTGCAATATTCTTTTGAGCCATACAGATTCATCGAAACAATGAATTGTATTTGTAAAAATATGCAAGACTTTGTTTGAACATATGGAGAAGAAATGCTCATAAAAGGAATGTCTTCAAACGACCAAAAACTTAGACAATGACACTTTTATATTTCAACTTTCACCTCATCTATTAGGAGTTATTTAAATAACAAGCTAATATATACAACACTTTAAAACCTTAATTACATACAAACATGCCTGAATACCTTAATTACAGAAGAAATCGCTGTCGGCTAGGACAATATTGTCAATTTCTACGAGTCTTTTGCCAAAAACAGATAGACAGTTAAGGTAATTTCATCTTAAAAACCACCCTTGACCTAAGCATTCTTTTTGTGTGACAATCATGTATGTCAGAAACATTTGCAAAAATAAAACCTGTGAGGAAAGTTTTAAGTCCTGTCAAATTAACACTGCTTAAAATGTTTTGAATGATGAAATAGACAATGCGAGCCGTGAAACGCATTTGCCACCGAAGATTAGAGATTACAGACATTGTTATATACAATCATTTTAAGCTTACAGACGTGGCAATGAACAATGGAATTAAAGATACTTAAAATTCTTCCCATGAACCTCTTTGTGTGTTGAGGTACACACCTTCATCTGGCCATGAAATGCATGAAAAAAATTTTTTTTTTTAATTGGTCAATTATTTGAAGACATGATCACCTTGGGTGATAAAAGTGATACGCCTAAGCTTTGTCTGTTACTAATATTGTCTGTTTTGGTAAAACTGTTTGTTTCTACGTCACAATGATTTCTGTATAATAACAGGTAGCGTATAATACCTTAAAGCGTTATATGAATATAAAATACTCCGGTATTACCGCTCATTATAGGGCAGGTAACTAGGGGTGCCATAATCCCTTTCTGAAGCACATTCAACCACAGTGAACCATGAAAGAGGATAATGTTGCCTGCTGTTCCTTATTTCTTTATGCATTGTTATTTGAACTTACACAAAAAGGTATTTAAATATCTTAGTGGCCACTCAAGGGGTGGTCAGGTGAAAAAAAGGCCAGATAACATGAACAATTATACTTCAGAATGTAAAATGATAAACAAGATATGTGTTCGTCCCCTACTGTGCATACACATGCATGCCAAATATGAAGTTGCTATCTTTAATATTGCAAAAGTTATGGCAAAATGTTTAAGTTGGAGCAAACAAACAAACCAACCAACAGACAGGGCAAAAACAATATGTCCCCCACTATAAAAACACAACAATAATAACTTGCATGAATGAACCTGAATGGAAAATAAACATTATTAGGGCTGTTTGTAAAACATGCATGCCCCCCATATGGGCTGTCAGTTGTAGTGGCAGCCATTGTGTACAACGTTTTTTGTCACTGTGACCTTGACCTTTGACCAAGTGACCTGAAAATCATCTGCCAGTCATGATTAATGTACCTATGAAGTTTCATGATCCAATGCGTAAGCATTCTTGAGTTATCATCCGGAAACCATTTTAATATTTCGAGTCACTGTGACCTTGACCTTTGACCTAGTGACCTGCAAATCAATAGGGGTCATCTGCCAGTCATGATCAATGTACCTATGAAGTTTCATGATCCTAGGCCTAAGCGTTCTTGAGTTATCATCCGGAAACCATCTGGTGGACGGACCGACGGACCAACCGACCGACCGACAGACATGTGCAAAACAATATACCCCCTCTTCTTCGAAGGGGGGGCATAAATATGTAATGACAACAACAACATTAACTTTTATATGACTATTGACAAGGGAAAGTATATTTTCTTTACTGCTATGGTTCACTAGATCATGACAAATTTTATTGCATTATCTTTGCATTTCTTGTGCCACTGTGTACAAATACTTGCAAAAATGTTATAACCACAAAAGAAGTATAAGGTTAGAAATAGTTGTTTTATGTGTCACATTCACAAAATGCACTGACATAACAAGCATAACCGCACAATTATTGCATTTCACCCTAGCCTTTTGAAGAATAGAACTGTGATAAAGAAGAAATTAATTTTTGCTGTTCAAACAAAATAGAATATTTTTGCACTGAAAGAGTTTCCCAGTACAAACTGCATTTGAATCTGGCATTTTAAGTCCGTTTATGGCAAAATATTGAAAATAAATGGTAAAACATTGTTATGTTGCCATGCACAAAAGTAGATCTCTACTTTATAATCAATGATCCCCAATCCAGTTGAAGACATTTATCACTGATTGAATTGAATAAATGTCTTCCCTGGCAGAAATGTTGGCAATATTTAAATAAATGTCTCTGATTTTAACAATATTTTATGGTTTGGGTCAGCACAACAAGTTAATTAATAATTGAGAATACTTTTTAAAGATTATTAGCAGTCTATTGTTTGTTATTAATAGACACACTGGGGAATCCATAGCACAAAATCACAAAATATTTGTAAATATTACGTCTACAGAAAATACACCATAATATACTGCTATGAGCACTTTTTTGTTTCTATAGAATGCACATCATCATAATTAAGATACTGGTATTTCATTAAATAAATCATAATAAAAATATGAGATGGTGTCATTTTAATATTTTTAACAATGAAAATTAAGACAGGATATAAATGCAGATGAAATTTTAAAAGTTTAGTAAATTAGAACTTTGTCAAAAAAATTACGCTTGCAAGTGCAAACACTTCAATGCAAAAATGTATCTATCATATCAGAGTACAAAAAAGGGTCAAACCAAGGAAGGAAGAAGCGTTAAAAGAAAGATTAAGACAAATGAAAGACTTATGTTCACTCAAGAGGTGTGAAACTGTACCAGAATGCACATCCCCGGCGCAACATCTATGTTCTCTGTCGTGAGATAGCGAACACATTTCCAAAGAACAGGGTAAAAGTGTACCCAGGCCATTGACTGAAAATCCCATGTCTAGAAAAAATGCAACATTTCATTTTGATACAACTCTTCATCATTGAAGGCATTTTTATTTCTAAGTTAACTGACTTTTTCAGTGAGATTATGAAAAAAATCACATGACAGTAAGGACAGGTTCAAACATCATAAATGTAGCATTCACCCAAATTCTTTACCATAATTAAAATAAAGAATATTCTCTTAATTTGAAATGCAGACATGTTTTTGCATTTAAATATTTACCAAGAGAACTGGCTGTATGGTTTTGATTGTGATGTTGGAAACTTGTAAATAACAAA
Source organism: Dreissena polymorpha (assembly GCF_020536995.1). NCBI lineage: Eukaryota > Metazoa > Mollusca > Bivalvia > Myida > Dreissenidae > Dreissena > Dreissena polymorpha. Next base: position 131,859,773 of record NC_068358.1, read on the forward strand.
ACATCAATACAAACTGTTTTATCAGAGAAAAAGCTATTGTTGTGTTTTTTTCAAACTTTGGTCCATAACTCAACTAGGCGATTACAAAAGATAATTTTATCAGATAACCTGCGGGTTATTCGTTTTAAGAACGAAACTGTTTAAATTCCAATATATTATTTTATTTCAAGTCCTGTCTTTGACAATCAATATCTTTACATCTTTAATTATGGTTTATATATTGATTTTCTTCAATAAAAATGCCCTTGGCAGAAATTTATATATATATAGTATCTTAATAGGTATCTACTGTTGTACTTAAGAATATCTATTCAACATAAATCAGTTTGGCTTATCAGACAAAATATGGATCGGATCAATCAAATTAGTGTATTTAATATTTTAATTTCTCAATTTAACTTTCAATTAAACAAACATGCCGTTGACAGATGAAGGAAAATATACTTAATCAATAAAGTAAAATGAAGGTTAAAGTTTAAATGTATCAATTACAAGTGTACTTATATATTTACAACAAAAACTAAAATGTGCAAGCAGTTTCCATATAACTTTTCAAGAAAAGCTTAAGTTCAACAAATTTTCAAAATAAGTCCCGTATTTTATATATATATACCACAAAACATACTTTATAATTTCAATATAATTTTGCATATTTAATTTTAATTTTGCATATTTTTTGTCAACTGATTCTGTATTAATTAACAATTGTTAGTTTTTTTTATTTCTTATTGTTCAATTAAATTTCATAAATTTAACCACTTTGTTAAATAAGAGTTTCAAGAGTCTCAAAAATGTTTCAATAAGCCTTTGGCTTTTTCAAAACAGAAGATAAAAGGTAAAAAGATTTAACCCTTTGCATGCTGGGAAATTTGTCGTCTGCTAAAATGTTGTCTGTTATATTTCTAAAATTAGCATTTTCTTCGATTTTTTTCAAAGAATACTATCAGAATAGCAAACAGTTTGGATCCTGATGAGACGCCACGTTCTGTGGCGTCTCATCTGGATCCAAACTGTTTGCACAGGCCTTCAAAATTCGGTTCCCGCACTGAAAGAGTTAAATAAAAGTTACCTCTTCAAAATCTAGCACTCGAAGCAAGGTGAAGGTCCCTTTCACAGGGTCAAGGGCAAATGTGTCGTTGCCCCACCCAGACACCAGACTGTAGGTCACAAGCCCATTTGACCCTAGGTCAGGGTCATTGGCAAGAACGCTCCCCACTGTTGTTCCAACAGCTGTGTCTTCGGAGATGTCAAAGGAATAGAAGGGTTCAGTAAATTTTGGCGGGTTGTCGTTGTAAGCGCGGACGTTAATTCGTACAACGCAGAAGGAGGTTTGAGTCCCGTCATTAGCTGTGACATTCAGTGTGTACTGCGGAATGGTTTCTCGGTCCAACGGCCCAGTTGTGACAATTGTACCTGAATAATGGACAGTGCTTATTAAAACTCAAGAATAAAGTTGATTAGTTTTGTATAACATTTAGAATGGAGTAAAAAAGAAGAATTGTATGCTTCTTACATATAAATTACATAATAAGAATGTTACTTTATTTTTTCACATTGTGCAAAATATATACAACTAAGTCATTTAACGAAATAACTGTGAATTATTCTGTTTACATTCCAAATAAAAATAAAAATAAGATAATCATCCGACATAATCCCCCCCAATAGTTTCTAAACAAAAATAGACAAGCGAGGCAATATAAAATGGCATCTTCAATTGTACCATTAACATACTTTAAAACATGCACTTTTTCTTAAAACACGTTTTTGTTTCCTATAACCATTATCAGCAAATCTCCCGCAAAAGTTAGTTCGGCCACATTCTCAAACTTCCGAAACTTCCATGCTTTTTACATGATTATTATTTATTATGTTTGATATATTTTCATGTGAGATCTAGACATCTTCCAAGCAATCAGGAGGTCCCAGATCTATAACATGACATCTTCCAAGCAATCAGGAGGTCCCAGGTTCAAGCCCAATCTGGGACAGTTCTAAACATCTCCGAAAACACGAAGACAAAGACTCCAGAGTGCCAAAATAATTATTGTCAAAAGATGCTATTGAGTTAAAATAATTCCGTTTAAACCTTTGCATGCTGGGAAATTTGTCGTCTGCTAATATGTTGTCTGCTGAATTTCTTTTATTAGCATTTTCTTTGATTTTTTTCAAAGAATACTATAAGAATAGCAAACAGTTTGGATCATGATGAGACGCCACGTTCTGTGGCGTCTCATCTGGATCCAAACTGATTGCAAAGGCCTTCATAATTCGGTTCCAGCACTGAAAGGGTTAAACAGAACTACAATTCAGACATAGGGTACTTACCGTCAGGCTTTATCTGCAGGTTGGAGTCAGGTGGGTTGACAAGTGACAGAGACATTGTCCCGATGGTGTCCTCGTCGTAAACAGTGAGCTTCGTGATCGGGAATCCTGTACGCACATTCTCGTCTACGTCCACTATGTAGAAGCTGCTGGAAAACTTGGGCGGAGTGTCATTGACATCCTGTAGTGTAACCTTTGCCTGAAAAAAGTAATATAAATAACAGCATGACTGATGTTATGTTTACACAATTATATTCAAACCTGATAATATAGTAGAATTCTATGATTTGAACTTTGAATTCCCTCTTGTTAAAGTTTTGTAAAGTTTTCTAAAATTAGCATTTTCTTCGATTTTTTTTCAAAGAATATTATCAGAATAGCAAACAGTTTGGATCCTGATGAGACGTTCTGTGGCGTCTCATCTGGATCCAAACTGTTTGCAAAGGCCTTTTATATTCGGTTCCAGCACTCAAAGGGTTAAAGTGGGTATATACGATCTTGTCAAATATTTATTAATTAATATAAAATGTGTAAAAAACTTATTATACATATATTTCAATATAAACTAAAATTAAAGTTAAGAAGAACATGTGTCAAAAAATGCTAAATAAGCCAGAAATTTAATTCTGAAATCGAAAAAGGCTGTACAGCCGAATTTGCCAGCATGTATATAATGCATGTACGATGTGAATCTAAATTTAGTTTAACGGTTCATTTGAAATCCCCGCAGCGATATCAATTAATACGACACACGAACACTTAATAAAAATACAAATGCATCGGTTATTGTAGTAAAATATATACGAATTATCTTCGTCACAATCAGCTTGGGGCGCTAATTTGTATTTGCTGCATTTTATGAAATTCGTCTTAAATGTATCATTTTGCTTGCATATTGTGTGTTATTATAACATATTTGTATCAATATATTACAATTCAACACATATAAAAATCGTATAATCTGGCTTTAATCCTTACAGTGCTGGAACCGAATTTTTAAGGCTTTTGCAAACAGTTTGGATCCAGATGAGACGCCACAGAATGTGGCGTCTCATCTGGATCCAAACTGTTTGTTATTCTGATAGTATTCTTTGAAAAAAATTGAAGAAAATGCTAATTTTAGAAATTCAGCAGACGACATTTTAGCAGATGACAAATTACCCAGCATGCAAAGGGTTAATCATAGTTTATCAAATTAGGTGATTGCTTTACATCCAATAGCCTGCCATCAGTACTTATACATGTACATGTATTATCAGTAAGTATAAACTATATATTTAATGCTAGACAATTGACAAGATTTGTTGATATACTTTTGATTGGGGGTGGGGGTGGTAAGGGGGTAAAAATAACTACCATAGACTATTTTTTAATGAAAATAATACATCAATTTAGAAATGAAGCAAAATAATAAAACCCAATGGTATAGTAATAAAGATGTCAGGCATTCACATATTTTAATTGGTTTTCATCATAACAATTAAATCTCTTTGAAATGACATTACTGTTTATATTGAAGTGTGTGTGTGTGGGGGGGGGGATAATATTTCGGATGAAGGTAACCGTACTTCAACTTTTTAACATTTTCTATTAAGGCGGCACTTCTTTGCAAAAAGTCTCGTCTTTAAGCACTTAAGCTTCCTTACTTATACAATTCAATACAAAATCTTGGCAAGGAACACACTTTGATTTCATTCTCTTTATCAACAGTTCTAAAAGCCAGATATAGAGAGTATAAATTAATCAATTTTGTACATGAGCACTGAGTATTATTAGTAAGTTAGCAGTGGCTATTTAAGCATACCTCAAAATCAGCTTTTGGATTAATATTAGTTTTCAATCTAAATCTTCTATTCAATTCTTTTGCGGATTATTGTATTTCAGTACTCGAGTTACAAGGGCCATGAAAGGTATCATGATTACATATTTAATCCCTGTTTTCTAACTTGATAAGTACCTTTTAATAGTGAAATATTCCCAAAAAGTTCATAATAGCTATTTAAAACGCAACCACATCAGCTAAGAAGCAAACAAAACCATATTAAAACATTTCTTTTTGATATCCAAACCCTGCATTAGAAACTGAAGCTGCAACCAGGTTTGAAATATGACCAAACAATGGCTCGAAAAAACACTTAAAACACGAACCTCAAATGTAAATGCTTTGTTAATGAATTTCCCTAGTGTCTGCCGAAGGTAATCAAATCATCCAGGGGTGTAAGGGTCTAAGTCTTTGAACTGGTGTCATGGTTTTCAGCCGACGAAAACACCTGACTAACACATACCTGCATAGGTCAGGGTTTAAACACCTGACTAACACATACCTGCATAGGTCAGGGTTTAAACATCTACTTCGCATGATCATATCCATCTAGGTTTCACTTTATCATGAATATTGAAGCTCAATATCATTAAAAGTCTACAAATTATAAAGTTATTTTGAGTCTCATTTCTTGGATACAGAAAAAAGCTGAAAACTTACAACTCTCAATGCCACTGTGACCTCTCACATCCCAATGATTCAATACAAGGACAAGCCATAAATAAACATTCAAAGGGGAATCTGCATACCAAAAACTATTGAAGAAACAATTTTTTTTTCAAACAAAACTTGTATTGTGTATGTGCTATCATTAAATAATTCAACATAGCGTGTAATGAAATGAAGAATAAGAAAATCAACAGACAGTTAACTATGTATCTTTGAAATAAATTTTACTATAACCATATATTGTGATCCAAGACATAAGACAAAATTAAAAGCAAGAATAAACAAGAACAATTTAAGACATTTGTGTAAGAGGTGATTTATGTATTCACAAGCTGCAAGAAAATCAAACAAGAGCACCGCCTTGCCGGTGCAGACCGCTCATCTATTTTCTTTTTAAAGGTGAAGGGACTCTCATTTTCAATCACAAAGAAGGGAGGGGTAGAGTGAAGAGGGGTGTATAGTGTGGGGGCGTGGACATTTATTACATTAGCTTCCAAAAATGCGAAAAAAAAATGCAAAAAAAAAATTCAGGGGGGGGGGGGTGGTGGGTGGGGGGATTCTTGGGTGCGATGGTTGGACCGTATTTCAAACATAAAATAATAAAAATAAATATTTGTGTTTTTTAACCGTTTCAAAAACAAGGGCTGTTTGTAAAACATGCATGCCCCCCATATGGGCTGTCCGTTGTAGTGGCAGCCATTGTGTGAATACGTTTTTTGTCACTGTGACCTTGACCTTTGGCCTAGTGACCTGAAAATCAATAGGGGTCATCTGCGAGTCACGATCAATCTACCTGTGAAGTTTCATGATCCTAGGCAAAAGCGTTCTTGAGTTATCATCCGAAAATCATTTTACTATTTCGGGTCACCTTGACCTTTGCCTTGTGACCTCAAAATCAACAGGGGTCATCTGCGAGTCATGATCAATCTACCCATGAAGTTTCATGATCCTAGGCGTAAGCATTCTTGAGTTATCATCCGGAAACCATTTTACTATTTCAGGTCACCGTGACCTTGACCTTTGACCTAGTGACCTCAAAATCAATAGGGGTCATCTGCGAGTCATGATCAATCTACCCATGAAGTTTCATGATCCTAGGCGTATGCGTTCTTGAGTTATCATTCAAAAAACCACTTTACTTTTTCGGGTCACCGTGACCTTGACCTTTGACCTAGTGACCTCAAAATCAATAGGGGTCATCTGCGAGTCATGATCAATGTACCTATGAAGTTCCATTATCCTAGGCCCAAGCGTTCTTGAGTTATCGTCTGACAACCACCTGGTGGACGGACCGACCGACAGACCGACCGACATGAGCAAAGCAATATACCCCCTCTTCTTCGAAGGGGGGCATAAAAAAAAAATTGGGGTGGGGTGGAGTGAGGGGGGGTATAGTGTGAGGGTGTGGTGGTCATATGTGAGATGTCACAGGGCCCTCAATCTATCAAATCTGCCGCCGAATTTCGGCGGCAGTCCCCCACCTGAAAAGTATACTTTTTTCCCCTTTTGGGGGGAAAAATTCCCCCTAAAAAAAAAAAAAAAAAAAAATTTTTTTTTTTTTTAATAGAAAGATGTGTCTCATGATTATTATATCTCAATTCTATTTCAATTTAATCTTTTCAAACATACTAAATTATGAAAAATGCAATGAATATAGTGCAAACATGTACAAATGAAATAATGAGAGAGTAAGTAAAAAATCCCCCAAAACGGGAAACGCCGTTTCAAAAAAAAAATGGGGGGGTGGGGTGGGGGGGTATAGTATGGTGTGAGGGTGTGGTGGTCATTTGTGAGATGATCTAAAAAAAAAAAAAAAATTAGGGGGGGGGGGGGGGAATTCGGGGGGAAAGAAGAGGGGTATTCTTGGGTGCGATGGACGGTATTTCAAACATAAAATAATAAAAATATATATTTGTGTTTTTTAACCGTTTCAAAAAAAAATGGGGGGGGTGGGGTGGGAGGGTATAGTATAGTGTGAGGGTGTGGCGGTCATTTGTGAGATGATCTTAAAAAAAATAAATAGGGGGGGATTTGGGGGGAGGGGGGAATTCGGGGGATGGTTTGGGTGGAGTCTATTGTGGTATGTCAGGTAAGAGTAGTTTTGTCAAAGTTTCAATCAAATCTAATCATAAATAAAGAAGTTATGGCATTTTTAGCAAAATTTAATAATTTGACCTTGACAGTCAAGGTCATTCAAAGGTCAAGGTAAAATTCAACTAGCCAGGTACAGTAACATCATGATAGCATGAAAGTATTTGAAGTTTGAAAGCCTTGATACTTAAGAAGTAAAGTGGATCGAAACACAAAATTTAACCATATATTCAAAGTTACTAAGTCAAACGAGAGCGCCGATGGCGCTGAAAGCATAGTTGCAAGATACAGGGAAGATGCTGCTGAAGTAAATGTTAAGGTCAAAATATACTAAATAGTTTCCTTATATGTTTCGATATAAAAGCGACAACTTCGAGCAAAAATAAATACAACATTTTGCACATAGAGACCCCCATAACCATACCTTTTCTTGACGGGCATTCTTAGCTTAATCGATTTAAGCAATAAAACAGATATTTCATGTTCAAACCAAAAAAGAATTCGACTCAAATAAAAAAAAAATCTAGTGGATTGTAACATTTTGCAGTGCCATTTTTTACTTTAATCTCCAACTTTATCCTATTTCAGGGATTTAGTAGTGAACACCTATGCTTACCTTCTCAATATCTCCAAACGATAAAACCAGAACAACAGTATAAAGTGTATAACATGCCTTCGAGGAAAATATGATGATTTGTTTAGAGAGTACAGCCTTCATGACTCGATTATTGAGTATATTGTAACCTTAACGATTGCTGACATCAAGAGTCGCCCCCCTTGTTACCAATATGTTCTATTTTTAGAAACGGGAATTCCAAATAGTGACGAATGTGAATGGTTACAAAATGACATAACTATGAAAATAAATACGTAGAATTACATTATTTCACGCATACCATTATGCAACCATCCGTTTTCTTTTCCGACTTGATACATTTACAGATTTCCATTTAATATTTTACAGACACAACACTCGTCCAGAATTCGCGCGAATCCATTAAATCCGATGCCACATTTAAACCGTTAGCTCTACTCGTAACGTTAATTTCTGGCTAAAAGTAAGTCATTTTAACTTCAATTAACACATCTCTATTATTTTCAAACTCTACTTCATCAAATCCATAGAAAGGCAGGTCAGAATCCATGTCATAAATCAGAAAACATTTGACCTCTCACAGAACAGTAAACAAAGGAAATAGAAATTAGGTGCGAGGTCACTATCAACAAGAACAGAATTGTTTTACGAACGAAATTTGTTTTAGTTTCTTAGAAGGTTTTTTCACGTAAAACGGTCTTAGAAAAATTCACTAAAAACGGTGTCAGCAATATTCTTGGAAGAAAACGTAAGAAAAACGTTTCAAAAAAAAAGAGTAAGAATTACCATAAACTAAATTAAAAAGATATTTCGTCTGATTTTTGATCAGGTAAGGCTTCAAAATTGACAACCATTCGATGTGTGTTTTCAAAATGTCGTATATACCTTAAGCATAGGTGCGTTGCACCTATGCTAAAAAGGGCCATAATACCGTAAAAATGACAACCAGAGTTATGCAACTTGTCCTTTTACTGTATCCTTATGATAGTTTGCGAGTGTTCCAAGTATGAAAGCAATATCTATGATAGTTTAGGGGTAAAGTGGACCAAAACACAAAACTTAACAAAATTTTCAATTTTCTAAGTATAAAGGGCCCATAATTCCATCCAAATGCCAGTCAGAGTTACATAACTTTGCCTGCACAGTCCCCTTATGATAGTTCATAAGTGTTGCAAGTATGAAAGCAATAGCTTTGATACTGTAGGAATAAAGAGGACCTCAACACAAAACTTAACCAAATTTTCAATTTTCTAAAATTTTCAATTTTCTAAGTATAAAAAGGGCACATAATTCTGTCAAAATGCCAGTCAGAGTTACATTACTTTGCCTGCACAGTCCCCTTATGATAGTTAGTAAGTGTTGCAAGTATGAAAGCAATAGCTTTGATACTTAAGGAATAAAATGGACCTAAACACAAAACTTAACCAAAATTTTCAATTTTCTAAGTATAAAAAGGGCACATGATTCTGTCAAAATGCATGCCAGAGTTATCTAACTTTGCCTGCCCAGTCCCCTCATGATAGTAAGTAAGTGTACCAAGTTTGAATGCAATAGCATTGATACTTTCTGAAAAAAGTGGACCTAAACGCAAAACTTAACCAAAATTTTCAATTTTCTAAGTATAAAAAGGGCACATAATTCAGTCAAAATGCACGCCAGAATTATCTAACTTTGCCTGCCCAGTCCCCTCATGCTAGTAAGTAAGTGTACCAAGTTTGAATGCAATAGCATTGATACTTTCTGAGAAAAGTGGACCTAAACGCAAAACTTAACCGGACGCCGACGCCAACGCCGACGCCAAGGTGATGACAATAGCTCATAATTTTTTTTCAAAAAATAGATGAGCTAATAAATGAAGCTAAATTGGTAACACCTCAGTAAACCAGCGGCCAAGTAAGAACACTAATTGACAACATATGGAGGCTTAATTGATCAATCAAACACAGGTTTTATGACAAATACCCTTTAAGGTTGTCTCTTTTATTTGTTTCCTCAATACCTTGTAAATTGCATGCACCATATGCTGCCATAAAGGTCCAATTTTTTATTGTGAAATTAAATACACAAATTGACCCGTAATTGAATAAAAATGCATTGAAAATGCTGGAGAAGAATTCATAAATATTCATTTATTAACAATGAAATTAGACATGTAAAGCATGCACCAAATTAAACAATTGTTATTTTTATGGTTTTATAATCACATAATTACCAAAGAAATGTTCACATGTGCACACATGCTTACTTGTATACACTAAATAATGCACAAACTGCTATTTTTAACATAATAATTTAGTAATGTCTGCCTTAGAGATAGACAATCATTATTGACTGAACATATTAGAGCTAATTGTTTGTCTTTTGTATAATTATCCTCTTTTATAAAGTACCACTCATGCCTTAAGATGTTGCAAATAGCAGACACAAACCATTTCATCTGGTTAATGTGACACAATGTACCATTAATGATTATGAGTTTTGATTAGTTGCATGTACACTGCATCCACATAATGCATGCAATGCTAAGGAAAAATCCATGGAAAGAATAGGCATCTGCATGTTTTACTCGGAGATATGGGAAACTTTTGTAATTATCCCAAAGGCTCCTGAAAATGCTATAAATCTTGTCATCTCGCTATTTTATGAGGTTCCTCCGCTTTAAATGAAATTCTAAATGTAGCCTCAACAAACATTTAAGTTACATTTGCCACAAACAGTTTCATTTCAATTCAACACATAATACATTAACATTTAACAACTTTGAAAGCATTCACTTCAAAAGCAATAAATTCCTGTTGCACAATTTGCCAAGTTTCTTTTATTATTTTCAGGCCATTATGCACCATACAGTAAACAATAAAGGGGCTTGCACATTCTACAAAATCTGCATAAATTTGCATGGGGCAATTCAATCGGAACAAATGTTCTCTTGTACAGCAAATGAGGTGTGAAAAGTACATGCCCAAACCTAGGGATCAGGGATTTGCCCCTGAAATCCTGTCACCAGATACAAACCCTACCACCATCTGCTATGATATTTGGGGGCAATTTGGGGATTTCAGGGATTTGTGGTTTCAATGGTGGAAACTTTTCTAAACCTTAGATATGAGAGTACATCTCACAAATGAAATCTGACATTTGATAATGGAAACAGTTCAAGCATTGTAGGGGTTCTCATAAAGGGACAAATATCTTCCATTCATGATCCTTAACAATTTCAACAAGAATAACCTCCAAACCCAAACTCTACAGTTATCAAGATCTGAATATCAAAGATAAGAATACCAACGGGTCACAGATTTAAGACATTTTGGGTCATAAATATTAACATCTCATTACCCTTTCCTGAAAACAAGGGAGTTTTTTATTACCACTTACCAGTGATTAACAGAACTATATTTTTCTCCATATCAAAATATGAATCAACAGCACAATAAAACCTATAGTTATATAGGAAGGCATATATATATATATAAATATATATATATAGACATATATAGGAAGGCACAAAGATAATTCTGACCAAGGTGGTTGTGCAAATGTCATCCAGAGTCAATCACAACACCAGAAATTTATCCCAGGAATAATGAAATTAACACTGAGAACAATCAAATATCATTCTGTAGCTTAAGTACTAAAATAATTGCGACCTGGTCAGGGCAGTGGATTTTCTGCAACCTTTAAATTGAAAGATATTACATCTGTGACAAGGCATATTGTTTAATGAACATTATTGTGAATTTTCAAACACTGTCATATAATTATTTGAAAAATGAAAAACATGCAAACTGATCTTTTTATCATACATTTTGTTTCATTAGGATGTGTAACATTATCAAAAATTATGTTTGACAAAATATCTACTAACACCAGTATGATCTAAGCTTTTGTAAGCTTCATCTTTCGATTTGTGACAGAAACCTGCGGCATATACCAAACATATATTTTTCATGTGTATATTCTTTTAACACAAACTAAGCATCAACAAAACAAGAGCTGTCACCATAGGATGACATATGCCCCCTATAAACGCTTTGATAGAAGTTATAGCATTTTTCGAAACCTAAACGCAGATTTAGAAACCTAAAAGCGGACCCTAAGTTCAAGGTCAAGGTCACAGGGGTCAAAATTTGTCTGCGTATGGAAAGGCCTTGTCCATATAAACATACATACCAAATATGAAGGTTATATCTCAAGGGACATAGAAGTTATGAGCATTTTTCGAAATCTAAACGCCGATTTTGAAACCTAAACGCGGACCCTAAGTTCAAGGTCAAGATCAAAGGGGTCCAAATTTTTGTGCTTATGGAAAGGCCTTGTCCATATACACATGCATACCAAATATGAAGGCTTTATCTCAAGGGACATAGAAGTTATGAGCATTTTTCGAAACCTAAACGCAGATTTCGAAACCTAAACGTGGCCCCTTACTTCAATGTAAAGGTCACAGGGGTAAAAAATTTGTGCGTATGGAAAGGCCTTGTCCATATACACATGCATACCAAATATGAAGGTTATATCTCAAGGGACATAGAAGTTATGAGCATTTTTCGAAACCTAAACGCAGATTTCGAAACCTAAAACGCGGACCCTAAGTTCAAGGTCAAGGTCACAGGGGTAAAAAATTGTGTGCGTATGGAAAGGCCTTGTCCATATACACATGCATACCAAAATACCAAATATGAAGGTTATATCTCAAGGGATATAAAAGTTATGAGCATTTTTCGAAACCTAAACGCGGACCCTAAGTTCAAGGTCAAGGTCACAGGGGTAAAAAATTGTGTGCGTATGTAAAGGCCTTGTCCTTATACACATGCATACCAAATATGAAGGTTATATCTCAAGGGACATAGAAGTTATGAGCATTTTTCGAAACCTAAACGCAGATTTCGAAACCTAAACGCGGACCCTAAGTTCAAGGTCAAGGTTACAGGGGTAAAAAATTGTGTGCGTATGGAAAGGCCTTGTCTATATACACATGTATACCAAATATGAAGGTTATATCTCAAGGGACATAGAAGTTATGAGCATTTTTCAAAACCTAAACGCAAAGTGTTACGGAAAGACGGACGGACAGACGGACAGTCCGATCACTATATGCCCCCTTTTCTCTGAAAGGGGGCATAAAAACATTATGTTGAAATCAAACATTATCTTAACACCATCCTCCCACCCTTCAAAAACAATACACAGATTACTGATTAAGAACTTGAAGGTCAAGAAGACAAACTGCTTCTGTAAACAGTCACATTCCCAAAACATTAAAATGCAATTACCATCTACCACACAAATCAAAATTAATGACAACCAAGAGGATCACACACCACAGCTAAACAAATTGATCAGATAAGCCTGAGGTCTTCTGTTTCTGATTATACTTTCAAATACAGTAGTTAACTGACCATTGCTCCTTTGACTGGAGGCCAGACTACCCCACCCAGGGATCATGGCTGGTGTCAAATTCAATCAATCAATATGTCTGGAAATTAATAAGCCAGGCAAAGAGATCACAGGCAAGCAAATTAATTCTCCACACAATCAGCTTATGTGCCAATTTGTTCATGGGCTACTTGGGACTATAAATTTGGTCATCTGGAAAAAAGAACAGCTACTCCCCCCCTGAAATGTGGTGATTTGTTGGGAGAAGCTATAGGGCTTGACCTATAGGCAGTTGTCTGATGGGATTGATGGATGGAAATAAGTGTGTGTGTTTGTTTTGTAAAACATAATGAATATTAATGAGTTTCCTTGTAATTGCTTTGTAGGTAATTGTTGCGTGTGACTGCAGATTTGGCCTTTGGCAATAATCTTACTCCCACTACCACATGCAGCAGTTTATTAATATATCCAAGTTTTGTTCAATCCTCATTTCTCTACATTGAAAGTGTTAATTCTAGAATTTAAATTAAAATATACTGGGTGGATGGTTATCACATAAATACAAGACTAACACTGACAAGATATTTGAGCACAAGCAAAGACAGACAAAGATGTGGATGAATGCATAATATCATTTTCCATCAATTGGAGAGATACTGTGCTTTTTGCCAGGGAAAATGTCACAATATTTCAATTAGAACCAGGTCTGTAATTGATTCATCATTTGACAAGGCAATTACAGTTTTTGTCATGTCTTCAATGGCCATTAGCAGACATCCAAATTGAGGGAAGACACCAAACTACATCCCTTGAGAGAACATTACCATAACTCAGTTAATATTAATTCACTTGCAAGAGAACTTTCCAAAAAGCATTATTTAATTATTTTGTAAAGTCTCTGCATAAGAAGGCAATTTCCTTCAGAGCAATCATGTGAAAATCTTGCTAAAGGACAAGAGAATCTTCTATATGCCTGGTTTATTTTTTCGGAATGTGCCCTTATGCTTCATTAACAGTGAATGATAGCCTCTCAAACTACACTCCACTAATTTGTAGGGAAATGACTAGAAGGTTGCATTTCTACATTGTCATCTCTTCTCATATTCAAACGTGATGCACCTCCCTTATATAAGGAAAGCTATTTTCTATGAAAAATATAACAACTCACAACAACATTTCTGCAACCTGTTCAACAAATTCCCAACAATCATGGTGTAATTAAAGCAATAAAATTTGTGATCAATAGACTGCCTGCCATATAAATCTACAACAAAACCTCCACATATATAATTCATGGCCTCTTTACCGTAGAAGATACCACGTTTTTGTGCATTAAAGAAAGAGTTGAAATAACAAATAATATTATTCACTTTAATAAAATATGTATGAAATGCGTCCTAAACTTAATTGAATGCTTCATGCGTGTAAAACAGACTTTACATTGCAACGTAATGAAGATTTCAGTAGTATTGACAACTGTCAATCTTTCTTTTAACAAAAGTGACATATTAGGCAAATATTTGTCAGTAATATAACTCAGACCATCTCAGTATTGTTTAACTTAAAAATTCCCATTGACTAATATACACAATATGCACAAATAAATTTCTCAAGTGTAAAAGTGACGTAAAATGTTGAACAGATCGATGTCAATAGGCCAAAACAAACCATAACAGGGCTTATACCACGGTAATACTTCTAATCTTTGCTGACAACATAGAGAAGTTATAAAAGCATTCAAGTTGAAGAAAGGGTGATTGAATGAAAACATATTGTGCTTAAGAGGCACGGTCAACAAAAGGACTCCAAACTGTTTTCGATTTACCTGCGTGCTTGATTTAACAGCATTTCAATCATAGTACCAGCTCCCATAAAATGTCAAAAGATACGCGACAAAAGCATGTTTACAATCTCTTAAAAAAAATCGCGAACATCTCTGCAGTATATGTATTTAAAATTATGAAATTTGTGTTCACTGTATGCACATAAAGTGGAAGATCATGGTATGCTTTGTGCAGCATTATTTGCACAATTTAAATTACTGTGTGCCAACCTTCTATCCATTCACGTTCACAGCTAAAAATTAGGGTGCACATTATTTGTATACCCGAATGATTTTGTGACACTTCAAACTTAAGAATGTTTCACGTATAAGTTTTGGTCTGCCTCAAAATTTATATCATTGTGTGTACATTTTCAAGTTCCAGTCTCACAGTGCACAAAACTTTCTTAGTACTTAGACCATTGGCATTTGTGCTCACCTCTTTTTGAGTTGCACTGGATCAAATTAATTTGGATTTAAACAAGAAATATCTTTAAAAAAGATATACGGCGTTGATTGTGGTCGATGTTTATGAACGATCAAAAGTTATCTCTATGAGATAAAAAGTAGCGGATGCCTTTTTTCTGCGCAGTTGTTAGCTACATCATAAGCAAATCAATTACGGGGTGTTGCGCCAGATTTCGTGGCTTATTTTGCTTTATGTGAAATTATTACTCAGATATCTATATTTACAGAATAGAAAAACACAAGAAACATGAAAATAAACGAGTGCATATAGGTCAGCCGACAATACTCGAATCTTATTTAATTGCATAATTATAGTATAGCGAATTATTGTGGTCATGCTTAATAAACTGGTCTAAATGGATAAATATTTCTAATTAATTTTATCAAAATTCGTCCTTATCATGCAAATTTTGAAACCATATTAAAAATCGATGATTGACATACCACAATAATATCGCCGAATATCTTTATTTAGTATCTTTCTGATCAAAACAGACTTCAAGTGCACAAAGTTTACGAGACGGCGTTTATATAAAGATTTCTGCAACTGACCGCAAACTGACCTTGATACCTTGCGGATTGGAATGCAATGCATTACAGTCACTACGTTATTGTCAGTAAGACACAATGATCGCAACCCCTTTTGCGAACTCCGGTGATGAACTGTATATAATCTCTGACTTTCACAAAATGACCGCGTATTGACCCGAAACCTCGCGGGTTGAAATGCAATGCAAGTAAGTACTAAATATGACAACATAGCCTTTAGTTAAACGCTTTTGCGCTGGTAATTCTCTGAAAATAAAAGGTGAACGCACAAACTGTATTTATGTCGAAAATTGATTGTAAAACTGTTCTATCTATTGGGCCTTTTCATTAGAGATAAAATTGTTTCATGCAGTAAAACAGTGTTACAAAGACGCGGATATGTTTCCAATGTTCTGGTGTTATACTCAAATCAGCCAATGGAATAAATGAAGTGTATTCATTCGTACCTAGCCGCGGGAAATTTTATTTGAGTATTATTGGACACTTACAAAGGTCAAGTCAGGGTGAAAAGCTGGCTTATTCAGCTTACGCCGAAAAACAACACCTTTGATCAACAATAGGGAAAAATGGTCCTTAAATCTTATTGGGAACAGCACCATTTACAGGTATCAACTTAATACAGGGGAAAAACACTATGAAGAATTTACAATCCAAATTATTGCTTTAGTCAGAAAAAAAATCATGATGTCTTTTACTTTTGTACAAATAATTAATCATTAATAAGAATGTGTGCAAGTATTCCCTAGAATTTGCTAAGGCATAGGGGGCATGCCCACCCATGAGGAGCAAGCATGGTGGATGGGTCAAGTATTTAGAGTTTATGTAGACACAACAACAAACTGAATATTGAGTTACACTTATATGACGTAAATAAATAAAATAATGTTAACTGTCCATGAACAGAAAATGGGCCATTGACAAATAGAAGAAAAGTGTTCATGAACTGTTCATGAACATCAAAACCTGAAGAACTTGTCAAGAATTGTGTTGTTCGTGAACTATTCATGAACACTTCATACCATTAGCATTCAAGCATAGTTCATGAACACTTCATGCCATTAGGTTCAAGAATAGTTCATGAACACTTCATGTCATAAGGGTTCAAGAATAGTTCATGAACACTTCATGTCATTAGGTTTCAAGAATATTTCATGAACACTTCATGCCATTAGTGTTCATGAACTATAATTTCAAGAACATTTCACAGACATGGCCCATTTTCTCTTCACTGACTATTAATGAACTTGGTTCATGAATAATTCATGAATATTTCACGAATTATTCATGAACTGCATAAGAATTATTCATGAACTGCAGAACAACATTTCGCAGGGGCAGTTATCAAGCACTAAATAATAACACATTGTGACAAGTTGCAGAAGTTGGATATCTGCTGTATAAAAACTAGCAGGATGACATTTCATCTGCAAGAACTGTAAATTGGTTGTTCCAGTCAGTGGCTAAAAGGCATTCATAGCCTGTGTAGTTGAGGTTACATGGTTTAGGAAATGAACTATTTATATTTTCATAGTCCAATTGGACTATAACCAGGGAACAAATTTAATAACAGTCTTATTATTGTGATGCTAAAATATAACAAACAAGAGATGTGTTTGTCAGAAACACAATGCCCCCTACTGCGCCGCTTAGACATATGTTTTTTGACCTTTAACCTTGAAGGATGACCTTGACCTTTCACCACTCAAAATGTGCAGCTCCATGAGATACACATGCATGCCAAATATCAAGTTGCTATGTGAAGAGACATAGAAGTTATGAGCATTTTTCGAAACCTAAACGCGAAACCTTAACGCAAAGTGTGACGGAAGAACAGACGGACTGACAGACAGACGGACGGTCTGATCACTATATGCCCTCATTTGGGGGCATAAAAAAAAGCTTTCATAATATTTGAATGTACATCTTTAAAACTGTTTAATACACCGCTTAAATTCTACATTTTCATAACTTTTTTTTTCTTTAAAATATATTGAAGTTTTATGTAATTTGTTTAAGTTCTATTTGTTACTTATACTTAAAAGTACACCTTTATCATAGATATTGATGATGAATGTACACATGTTACATTATGAGGGATTCATGCATAATTTAGCAGAACTTGTTCATTTACTATTCCATTTGGATAGACATTCTGATTTATTCATAAAAACACAAAACTGAAACCACCTGGTCCAGGTTACACGCAATTACATCACTATGGTAATGCACATCCAGCCATAAAAGTGACCAAAAAACATGTGCAAATGACCGCCAAGGACACTGGTCACATTTGGACAACTGGACATGAGAATTGGTGATAATGACCGTGAGGTAACATAACTGCCCGTGCAGACAGGTGTCAGAAATCATCAAAGCTGAGCTATTAATGTGTGGTCAACAATGTACAGAATGACAAGTGGACATTAATTTTTCTTGGGCTCGTATAATGAATGTCTTTTAAGGCCATTAATGACAATAGGCCATTTGTCCTAACAATAAAAACACTGCAATTGATCACCGTTTGATGCATATTGATCATCGATTAATTGTGCACATTAACGCTTTTATTTGTTGTTGTTGTTTTTATGCTGTATTTGTCTCTTATAGTTGGACTGATAAAATAAATTTCACGGAATCATTGATTGATAAAAAAAATAACTCTTCGTACTTAAAGTGTATCAACCGTTTATGAATACTCTTTAAAATATTCACTCGACATGTGTAACAAGTAAATTATATTAATTGAACTTGTTTAATTTACTAAACATGATGCCAAGCACTCGGTCTGAGGTTCTGCATGGATATTTAGAATTGGGCGAACAGTCTACTCCATCTGGGTAGCAGGAAACATTTACATCAGTTTTCTGAAAGGATCCAACTGCTTGAAACTAAACAGATCAACTGCAGTAAGGCACCTTGCATTATCTGCATAACAATATTAGCACTGCACCAGAACTTCCTGGGAATCACCCAAGTTGTGCCACAATCTGGCAGGCAAACTATTTATGCTGTAAGCTATTATTTTTTCTTATGGAATTTTGTTCCCAGATTTCTTAGAGAATTTTGTTCTCAAGAGTTATTTCTTCTAAAGCAGCAAAACTATCACAACAATTCTTTGTACATTGTTGTAAAAGTCCTCCTAATACAAGACTTAGTATGTTAAATCTTGTAGATGATTTGAAGGGATTTTGGAATGTTGGAATGACAGGAATGGACCAATCATTTGAGAAAGATATAGGATTTCAGCACTTGGAGTCTGTTATTAAGAACTGTCAGGTAGAAACATGGCACAGTTTAGCTTACAATTACTCGTGTTTTGTATTCTCATTACTTTCCTGTCATTTTAAAGACCACATATGGTTCAATTGAAATGGTGCACTTTCAGACATTGTCCAACTACAAAACTATAATAAAAAATACAGATTTATTTAAAATAATGTTTTTTAAATGCTGCAATTGAATTGTTTCATATTTCATAAAACAATATCTCACGATCTCTTAACATTATTATGTTATATTTATAGTAAATTTCTAATGATACAGTTAACAATACAAGTATGTTGATAAAAAATACATCCTATATTTCCCTTTTCCATAAAGAAAAGATATTTAACGTCAGAAGATAACAAAATAATGTATAGTGCTTCTGCATTTAAAGTCGATTGTGTACGTAATAAATACACAAAATCATGTGAATAATTCATCAACTTGTACTGTCCTAAGCAATACATCACAGTAATAGCTCTAAACAATTGACAGCCGTTAAGTAATGGCCTATTCTTAACTTTAGCATGTCTAGAAATATAGCAAAACATTAACAATCAAGTTATACACATTTATTGCAAAGCAAGGCTTCATTTTATGCAGGAATGTTTCTATTCTTCTATGAAATCTTCTAAGTCTGTTCATTCAACACAACAAACAACCTCATCATTCCATCATTATCAAATTTAGTGTCAAAATATTAAAAATACAGTATCACATTGCCAATCTGGGTGTATTATGCACTTACTGAGGTTCTTCATAAATTATGTCTAGTGCGCACTTTGTAAAACTGGCATGGAGTACTTTAAATGGTGCAAATTTTGTCAACTGGTAATTTTCATTGAGGTTCAAAACACAATGCATAATATCTTAAAATAGGATAATAAATCAATTTGGGGATGCATTTATCACATTCAAGATCTCATTTTTAAAACAGGATAATTGAAAAACTATTTTGTTGAAACTGAACTTGTGAGGTATAAGGTAAAAGATTTTCAATTACGACAATAACATAATATTATTGACATGCATTTATAACTGTTCACAAACAAATCACTACAAGTGTACTGGAAAGATTATATCCACAGAACGACAGTCCCATTAAGTCAATTACTTTTGGGCTAATTCTGCGAGTACTACAGAAACCGCAACAAAAACCCAGCAAATGTCCGACCAATGGAAAGAAAATTAAGAAATTCAAACCATGAATGGAATGAACCTGATAACCTATCGAATGAAAGCCCTTAATTCACTTGATTTTTTATGACAATTAAATCCATTTGATTGGATCAATAGCATCCCATCAGAGGGATAACCTAGATAATCAAAATTCTCGCATTACAAATGATTAAAGCCATTCAGCGTAAATCAATTCTTTGGGTCTATAATCACTAAGGTAGGCATTCAATCTGTGCGGTTTCTTACGACCTATGACCTTCCGGGCTCAGGATCAATGACGTGGGACGCCGGTTTAGCCTTAGACTGAACTTGCTCACTGACCATTCTCAATTGGTCATCCATGACATGGACATCTAACCTAAGAAACTGAATGATACCATAATCCAAAGCTTTATATTTAAAAACCATAATTTGATTGATAATTTAATAGTAGTTGCATAATGAGTAAAATATTATAAATCAATTTGATAATTAAATTTTGTATTTTTGATAAAAATACTGGTCACAAAGTTTTAAAGTAACAAAAATTTATTTAAGTCAAATTATGCACTTCAAACATTTTCAATGGTACAGTTTTCCCTTTCTAAACTGTATTGAGCTATACTTACATAAAAAAATACTGGAAATTAACATTTTTTATCATTTCATCACCTCGCTGAATTAAAGCAATTTGTTGAAATAAAATGAAACTCTGTCATGTCATAAAATCAATTAAATGTTAGGCTCGAAGTACACATTTTATTAGCTTGGTCTGAGCCGAGTATCAAATAACGAAATTTAACTAAAATAAAACACCTTTATGTGACATACAATACCATGTAAATATACCTGTTACAACACCTTGTTAAGTCAACATGAGTCATAATGCTTTGGGAATGACTTTACTTCTTTCTCTGCCTTTCTCTTATTTGAAGTTTAAACATTTATACCACAAAAAATAACCTCAGCATTGTATCATTTGATGGGCACGCACTGCCATCAAATTGGGTGGAATTTATGGGTAAAATATTTTTTGCATAAAACTGTCATAAAACGCTTAACATTTGTTCTATAAAAGCTATCAGTGCCCACATGAATTAACAATGAAACTCTTTAGAACTGCCATTACAAAATGCATTAAAGGGATCTTTTCACGCTTTGGTAAATTGACAAAATTGAAAAAAGTTGTTTCAGATTCGCACATTTTCGTTTTAGTTATGATATTTGTGAGGAAACAGTAATACTGAACATTTACCATGGTCTAATATAGCCATCATATGCATCTTTTGACGATTTTAAAACCTTAAAATTATAAAGCGTTGCAACGCGAAACGATTGAATAATTTGGAGAGTTCTGTTTTTGTCGTTATATTTTGTGAAACTACGAAGATTGCTTATATAAGGTATAAAATACGTCAAGCATGTGTACTCGGCGGAATAGCTCAGTAGGCTAAAGCGTTTTTACTTCAGGACTCTGGCAGGACTCCAGGGGTCACTGGTTCGAAACCTGCTCCGGGCAATGTTCTTTTCCTTTTTTTAATTTTATTCTTGATTTTTTACTGGAGCTTTTACGATCCAATGTTTACATTTATCGATATAAAGCATTTAATGAATAAGTTAAAAAATGCCAAAATCTGTGAAAAGGCCCCTTTAAGTGTCGCTGTCTTTAGTGCTGCCAGTGTTAAAAATAATCACACTATAAAAAGTGATATAAAGATTCTTTATTAGTTATAACATATTTTAGACATGAAACAGTTACTACCTTAAATGTTTTTAAATAAAGATGACTTAATTGCAATTTTTAATTATGCACTGCATTATTGATGCACTGGTATCAAAATTCAATTTTTATATCGGTTCTCCGCATTCCACTCTGTTCGTCCTTACAATATTAATAACAGTTTCCCAACTGTAGGCAAAGATTTGACAAATTTACATGAAAAATTACCTGACAAAAAAGCCTAAAATTTCAAACTAAAGGTGCTCATATTTTTTTCTTTCATTAAAATCTTTTCATTCTCTGATAGTCCAATCTCTGTTATCCATGTATTCAACAGTTAAATAAATAGAGAATTAAGGTAGGTCTGAAAATAAAAATACCCATTATATGGATTGTGTCATATTTCATGCAATAACAAAACCTAAGTTTTTGTAACTAGATAATGTTAAACATCCATATGCCCTGTCACAGCGGTTCTATTTAAAATCTGTCAAAAGAAATCAATCGTGTTTTAATTTTCCAACCATTTCAAATAGAACATCACATTCATCTGTGAAAACATACCCTCTCTTGGTGTGTTTCATTTGTAGTTAAAATGTTAAAATGCCTGCAGGCATATTTTATGAATCGAATGTTATCAATTACATTTGCATAGATTTTGAGTTATGCGATAAAATAACTTAGATTAATTTGTTTTAGTGAAGCAAAGATGTGGACTTGAACACTTAAAAGAGTTTATTCAACTTCTTTACTTTTACATGTACTCATGAGGTGATTATCACCATTGGACTGTGGCTTTTTAAGTTTTAACCCATTAAAATGTATTGAAATAGTTGTTTATTATTATCAGTTATTATCAAAAGACTGCAAATACTTTATACATACATACCCATAAATATAAATGTTTAAAGTAACATGGTAGGAAATGTTATTTAATTATATACACAGAGCTCCAGATAAGGTTCTGTGAAATTCTTAACGTTACTACCAGATTTTCAAAAAGAATTCTTAACTCTGAAATTTTATTCTTAACATTACTACTAAGTTTTGGAAAATAATTCTTAACTTTTCTAAATGACCTAAAATTAAATAATAATGGTTATTTTCATGCAAAACATCAAAATAAACATACTAGCAACTTTAATTACACGAGTTCAACAGTGTCTATTCAGTATTATACAATTTTATTTTTCAAATACCTTCATATGCCCAAACTGTGCTTAGATTGCATGCCTTCGATGATTTTTACATATTTCACAATTAAAACGGGTCTCCCCTTCAATCTTTTCAACTATTAGCCACTGGAATTGTCCCTTCCACTTGTTCAATATTTTTTTTGTTTAAGTTTGGACCCATCGTGTCGCGTTTTTTTTAGCTTTTCCAAATGTGTTGGCAACTGAACATACAATATCGTATAAGATCTTTTCTATAATTTCTTTCTTAACATTGAACTTCGGCTTACTTTGCGTACAATAAGTTAAAAGCGTGTTTTTGCACGCTTTGCAGTTTTTTAAGGCCAGCATTGTTTTTTGACAGATAGACTGTACACGCCGCTTTTATTGGAAAAAAAATGCGCTTTGTTAAACAAACCCGATAACCATTCTATATAAGCACCGAAAGATCTTTAATACGCAAAAAGAACTCAATAAAAATCGATACGAACCGATGTAAAAATAATATTCGTAACTTGATTTTGTAATTCTTAATGGTACGACAAGATTTTAAAAAGAATACGTAACGGACTTGAAAATTATTCGTAATTATAAAAATACAACCCTTATCTGGAGCTCTGATACAAATTTGATATCATTATTGCTGCTTTTATCTTTTTATAGTATTTTATACTATACAAAAACATCCAATTAGTACTATTTTACTGAACATTTAGTCACTGGGTCTTCTTTAAAACATTTCCGTTCAAATGATAATGGCCTGAGAATTCATAGCCCCAAGAATTCAAAATAAAATGAAAAATCAACACCTTAAAAGGATGAAAAGGAAACAATGGAAAGGCGCAAAATGACCAAGAACACCCAGCAGTTTTCAAGTAGAGAAAAAATTTAATACAAGTTCATAAAATGATGGATAGTGAGTCCTGACTGGACACTAAAAATATTCTAAATAAATATATAAAATTCCTTTGTCAAGAATTTGCCAATTTTA
Organism: Dreissena polymorpha; assembly: GCF_020536995.1. Taxonomy (NCBI): domain Eukaryota; kingdom Metazoa; phylum Mollusca; class Bivalvia; order Myida; family Dreissenidae; genus Dreissena; species Dreissena polymorpha. The sequence continues at coordinate 131,883,798 of NC_068358.1, forward strand.
TGTTTGTATCACCAACATTGTGTTTGTCTTCTTAACAAACCCCAATAGACCCGTTTCACAATAGGCCAAAATTGATAAGAGCGCAAAGTCACGTGGCTCGCAGAACTCCAGAACGAGGCTGAACGTGTATAAATTTCCAATACTCCAGCGCAACGCCGCATGTGATTTCAGCCTTTCACTCTTTTGAACATTCGGCGATGTAACGACTTAGAAAACACAATATGACATTGTCAGAATAAGTTATAAATATGTAATTTACATTATAAGTGTGAATACATTAAATAAATTGTCTTGATTAATTTAATAAAGTATTTGTTTTTCTCCATTTTTTCACACATTTGACACGCTTTGGTAGAGCTTTTTTATCGCGCTGTTTAAAAAAAAGATCTATCTTGTTTATTGATACATCTGTGGCTAAGTAGCCCCTGTGTTCCGGGTAAACCAATTATCTCGTTATGATCAGATACTGTGCCGACAAATACTAAATAACAGCATGGTGTCATAAACCACCTGTGGTAGATGCCTGGTCATTGAACACCATGTATGGTACCCCAATGTCTTATTGTGGTAGAAGTATTACGTAGTCATCTCTAAGACTAATGTAACACCAAATACTCAAACTAAATACTGTATAGATATTAGCCAGTTTTAATCATAATAATACAGTAAATGCTGGACATTTGTTCTAGCCTATTTTTCACACAGGCGGACATTCGTCCCTATGTTTTTGACAACCTGAACATTCGTGCCTTCGTTATTTTGACAATGCACAATGCACATATAATGGTTTCTACATAATTTTGACAGCCTGGACATTTGTTCCTTCGTTATTTGGACAGCCCTGAGATTCGTTCCTGAATAATTGCTATCCCGGTCATTATTATCACATTTTATCAAAATAATATGGCACTTTTATCCAGTATTTTAATATGTCGTTATTGAAATAGTTAAAAATAATGTTCTCATATTTTGTGTTTATTTTATATTGTGTATATTTAATATTGTTTTAAGATTTTATCGTGATCATGATAACGTTAAAAATAATCGAATATATCGACTTACACTGAGATATGTAATTTGCCAAAATGCAGAATTCTGGGCGTTAAAACTATGTAAGAGTATATACATCCCGTCTGTCAAAATAATGTTGGAACGATTGTCCGGGATGTCTACATAGCGTGGGAATGAATGTCCGGGTAGCTAAAACAACATATGAACTAATGTCCACCTTGTCAAAATTAGCATAGGAACAATTTTCCCTGTGAAAGAATATTCAGATACATAATTAAGTGCTTAATACTTTTTTATACATTTCAAATATTTATTAGCTTTTATGCTTAACACGAAACCTATTTATAGCGGGTACCGCTAAAATAAAACTCCGTCCTTACATAGTCTTATAAAGAGTGTTTGTTAGTGTATGGAAGAACACAATTAAAACAAGAATTTTCATTGACCACAACGGGGTTAATGAATGTTTCCGAAAAATCAAGACACAAACACACACAAGGGAGATTTATGACATGAGGTGGCATATATTTATCACTCATAATCACGTTTAAAGAGAAATCAAGGTGCATGCATAGACAGATCAGTTCGCTCCACGTTCGTTTTTTAACCTGTATAAAAGAATTATTCACATTGTATTTTACTTTAAAAGAACATTAATAAAAGTTAAACGAAAAATGACACAACATTTAACATGTGCTTTGCATTTTCTATTGCCTTTTTTTATGATTGAGTAAACACACATTTTACACGTTCGATCCTTCGTGAAAAATATTACAGACTAACAAACATACCATTCAGAATTTAGGTTATATAATAACCTTTTGTATTATACGACTTTTGTATATCTTTGTTTTGTGCAATTATCAATGTTTATTCTTCAGATCACATTTGCTCTGATGACAATGGGTATCTTGAATTTGAATCAAGATTAAATAGAATGTATATACACGTATACACTAGTGGTACTATATACTATGGCTTTGAAATATGACTTGGGTGTGAGAATATTTATTTCATAACCCCTCATAAATTTATTGACTAAACAACACATCCATGTATGAATATGTTTGCCGTAATTGTTACCAGTGTCATTGCTCATGAAAATCCAAAATGAAATTAATAAAATTCAACTGGTTTATAATCATCGCTATGCTCCGCCAAAGATCTATACATGTTCAGCCTCGTTCTGAAATTCGACGCGTCACGTGATATCTAAAAATAGCAACAGCGGTAGTATTGTGAAACTGGTCTATTACTTGTTATTTTATTGATTCAAGTGCATCAAGTCATTGTTGCTATTTTATTGGTTTAAAATAATACTTGCTACTGTGGGATTGAAAATCAAATTGTATGTTCTTGTAAATGCAGATAATTTATTTATTACTGTTACTTTTATATGCACTTAAAACATATCAAAACTGGAACAACTGGGGAATTATTAAAGAGTTTCAATGAGAGCACAGAGAATGAATAAAACATGTTGAACATTAAAGTTATATTTTTTAACTAGATCATAGCTAAATTGACATGTTACTAAACATGTGCTTCTTGTGTAAAAAAAATAACAACAAGTTCATTGAAGCTGAACTTTAACAATGACTAAATGAGTTTTCGTATTAAGTACCATGTATTCTGACACGAATCCAAACATATGTCAATTTAAAAATTACATTATGACATTTGAATTTAAGACCTGTCAAATTCTGAAAATTAATATCTGTAATATGTATAATTAATAACAATAAATAAATCCGAAAATTGTACAAAATTCTCAAAGCACTTAATTAGGTTCATATATGCACCAAGATTGAGCCTTTTGAAAACTAGCACAGTTCACCATCCGTTGGCATTTACTATGGCAGGTTACTTAGTTCATTGGGATTAAACAAGTTGTTTATTTACAAAGTTATTACCATAATTGAGATGTTGGGCACATATTCATTGAACATACCAACTAGACCTGAATGTTGGCTCAGTTAATGATATAGTATTCTTTTCTTTAATTAATT